>NW_028234442.1:25821888-25829388 GCF_977035675.1 Penaeus japonicus
GCAATAATGATGAATAGCAATAATGGTGATAGCAATGAATGATGATAGCAATATTGATGATGGCAATAATGTGCATGATAGCATTAATGATGATAGCAATAATGATGATAGCAATATTGAGATAGAATATGATGCTAGCAATAATGTTGATAGCAATAATGATGATAGCAATAATGATGATAGCAATTCTGATGATAGCAATAATGATGATAGCATTACTGTGATAGCAATAATGATGATAGCAATACTGATGATAGCCAATACTGATGATGCAATAGATGATAGCAATACTGATGTTAGCAATACATGTGATTGCCAATACTGATGATAGCAATACTGATGATAGCAATACTGATGATAGCAATAATGATGATAGCAATAATGATGATAGCAATAATGATGATAGCAATAATGATGATAGCAATAATGATGATAGCAATAATGATGATAGCAATAATGATGATAGCAATAATGACGTAAATAACAGTATTTAAAAAATGACAATCATTATGATTTTTTTTTAATAAAAATAGTAATGATTATAATCGTGATAACAATAATAATGATAAGTAATCATAATAAGAATGATAATAATAGTAATGATGATAATAGTAATTATACAGATAATAATGATGATACTTATAATAATGATGATACTTATAATAATGATGATACTTATAATAATGATGATACTTATAATAATAATGATGATACTTATAATAATGATGATACTTATAATAATGATGATACTTATAATAATGATGATACTTATAATAATGATGATACTTATAATAATGATGATACTTATAATAATGATGATATTTATAATAATGATGATAATACTGATAATAATTTTGATAATACTGATAATAATTTTGATAATACTGATAATAATTTTGATAATACTGATAATAATTTTGATAATACTGATAACAATAATGATAATACTGATGATAATAATGATAATAGCGATAATGATAATTTGAATTATTTGACTGAATTTGAATTTGAATTATTCGATTGACTTTGAATTATTTGATTGAATTTGAATTATTTGACTGAATTTGAATTTGAATTATTTGATTGACTTTGAATTATTTGATTGAATTTGAATTATTTGATTGAATTTGAATTATTTGATTGAATTTGCCCTCAGCTTTCTTACATATATCAGGTGAAATTTCCTTTTTATTTCACCTTAACTCCAGGAGCAACTACTTTTGAAGAAAGCCCATAGTAACTGACTCTTTTAAAGCAGGGGGTGAAATTTGTAAGTTAAATGGCGTTGAAAAGGGAAGTCTTTGCAACAATAACATCTTTTGATCAAAAAACAAGAACTGTTATCAACCATAAGAAAGAGAAAAGTGGTAATGAGACATCTAATTATGTCTTATGTAGATCTGGGTTCTTTCGTATCTTCGATGAAAAGACTGATATTGTTTTCTATATATTTGTTTTGTATCTTATCTCAATCTAATGGAACCCATCTCGTCACAAATTATGAAGGTATCATTGCGACATCAGTCTTCCTTTACAGAGTGGATATGTAGAGATTAATGAATATTTGACACTATAAAGGATTAATGAATTAGGTATTGTTCATCAATTTTATATATTAAAGAATTTCAAAGTAAAAATATATTTCATTTCAACACAGTTGTTATTTTAAATAAAAACGATTTTCGTTGTGTTTCGAGCACCGGGTGTAGTTCGCTGTACATTCTCGCTCCGCCGTTCCTTTGACTTGGGTAACCTGTGGCATGTGATCTCTCTACCAAATTGGTCCTCATGAGCCTCTGCTTTCCTCCGCGAGATGGCGCTGGTGCCTCAGTCTGTGGATTCGTTGAGAATGGCTGTGTGTCTCATGGAACGAGATCTCGACTTCTTCTGAGATTTGGGTTTGTTACAGCGGGGAACTCCACTCCTACTGACGGGGGCTTTATATTATGCGGGTTGTACTTTCACGTCCCGCGTTTAGTGCACCAGGGACTCTTGGGCACCTTCACGTCGCCATCTTTTTTCCTCATCCGGCTTCGAAGTTTAATGGATTGTAATATCGGTTGAGCTTGAATCCCCATGTGTTATCCATGATCTGAGCGTTAGAGGCGTTGGAGGGCGAGTGAATGACAGGAATTACCGGTACGATGTCATTTATTTTGGTGGGGATCCGGATAACTGGGTGGCACGCATCAGGTCAAAGTTGCGGTTCTGATATGGACATATTGTCAGAGTGTGGGGTGGTGGGGGGCATAGTAAAGATATTTAGTCTTTTTTAGTGATTATATTTCTATATTATCAGTTTGTATTAGTTTTGTGTGTGTGTGTGTTAGTGATGTGTTGTTAGTGTTTGTGTGTGTGTGCTGAGTCGTGTGGTATGGATGGTTATATATTCTCATCTCTAACCTCCTAACTCTCTCATCCATTGAGATTTTAGTGTGTTTGGATATATTTATTGGAGTGAGTAGTGAGTGAGTTAGATTGAGTGATTTTGTTTAGTGTTGTGAGGTTGTTGTGTTTTTTTGAGAGCGATTTTATATAGTGTTTACTCGCACACACACACTCTACTCTACTTACAACTCACCACACACACACACTCTCACACTCATCACTCATATGAGATAGTTTTAGAATATTTGATGTCGTTTGTGTGTGTTTGTTAGATGTGACGTTTGAGAGATTTATAGTTAGAGTGGGGTCTGATATACATTAATATTTATGAGTTATTTATATGTGTGTGTGAGTTGATTGAGTGTGATGTTTTTGAGTGCACTGTCAGTTTGATTAGATTTATTTTTGTTATTATATAATTATATAGTGAGAGAGAGTCGTGTTTTATATTTTTATATATATATATGTACATAATAAATATCGATTCAGTGTGTGTGTTATATATATATTGATAGAGCGTGTGTGTTTGTGAAGTGTGTGATAGGAGAGTTAGTAGATTGTGTTTGATGTTAGATTGTTAGATAGATAGATAGAGGTAGATAGATAGATTGTATTGATTGATAGATTGTAGGATATATAGATATGATATTGAGAGATTGTTTGTATTGATAGAGAGTGAGTTATACATAGTGTAAATCGTAAGTTATATAGAAATAGATTGTAGATATTATGTTTGTGAGTTTGTGTATTGTGGTTGAGTTATTTATGAGGTTTTAGTGCTTTAGGAGTGTTTGTGTGTTAGTGTGTGTGTGTTGATGAGATATTGTGTAGAGGTACAGTGGTGTAGAAGTATGAGGGATTATACACTCACCTTGTAGAGAGAGGGTTCGTTTGTGAGATCGTGAGTTTGATTGTGATATATTGTTAGTTTGATTGATAGAGATTTTAGTGTGATCTTTTGTGTGAGAGATTGTTGTGTGATAGTATGTTGTGTGAGAGTGTTACATTTCTTTTGGGATTGTCTTTTGATTAGCAGACATCACAGAAACTCCTATATCATACTCTCACTCACACAGAACACACACTTTTTATCATATAATGTTAATATGTAGATATAGATATATATATATATATAGATTATTTTATAGATATTAATAGATATAGCTCTATGTACATATATATTAAGGTTTATATATTATATTTATATATATATTTATATTTATATATAAATTTATATACATATAATACCACACACCACACACACACACACAAACACACACACACACACCACACAATATATATATATATATATATATATATATATATTATATATATATTTTTATTATATATGTTATATATATATAGGTTATGTATGTAGGTATATATATTGTACATAGATAGATATATATATATATATATATATATTATATAATATATTTATTTTTGGTATAGACATATTGTATACACACACAACCACCACACACCCACGCACAACACACACACACACACACACACACCACACACTCACACAAACACCAACACACACACATATATAGATTTTTTTAATATTTATATATATATATAGTTATATTATATATATATATATGTATGTAGGTAGGTATTGTATGTTAATTTATAGATACATAGATATATATATATATATCTAATATATATTGATATATATTTATGTTTATACTTATTTTTTCTCACACACACACCACACACACACCATCACCACAACCCCACCCACACACACACACACACACACACAAACACACACACACACACACACTTTTTTATATATTTATATAATATATATATATTTTATATTTTATATATATATATATTTATTTTTTGTATGTATGTATGTATGTTTAAATATTACAAATATATTTATTTATATAGATACCTTATATATATTTTTATATATATATAATTTTATTTATATATATATGTTATATACATATTTATACACACACACACACATACACACCACACTACACACACAACTCACTCACACACAACACACACACACACACACACAACACACACACCAATATAATATATTTATATAGGATAGATTTATATATATATATATATATAGATATATATATATATATTTGTTTATATTTATATACATATATATATATATTCATTATATATCTATTTGTCACTTTATATATGTGTATATTTATTTATGTATATTCATATAATATGTATATTTATATTTATATAAAGATATATATATATATTATATATTATATAGAGAGAGAGAGAGAGATGATGACGAGGTTGAGATGAGAGCGGAGTGAGAGAGAGAGAGAAGATGAAAGAAGAGTTGAGAGAGAGGAGAGTGAAGAGATGAGAGTGAGATACAACACACACTCACACCACACACACACCCACACACACACAAAACACCACACATATATAGATATTTTTTAGATAGTTATTATTTATTAGATGTATCATTAGATATGATGATATATATATTTTTATATTAGGGATTTTATATAGATATTTATTTTAGATTTATATAGATAGTTGATTTAGATGCAGTTATTTAGTTTTCTTGTTATTTTGATATTTATTTTGTTAGATATTTACTGAGAGAGTTTATTGATTTTTAGTTCTATTTATGATATTAAGTGAGATTTTTAGATGTAGGTAAGTTATGTTTGATGTTATATATATTTTATAGAGGATTTTTATATTAGTGTTTGTTAGAGATTTATTTATATATTTTTTGTATATTTTATTTAGGTATTTATATATGTGGATTATGATTGAGGTATATATATATATATTTTAGTTTGAGTTTTTATTTATATTTATATATATTTGTATGTATATATTTATTATAATATAGTCTAGTTTTTTATAGTTTATTTTTTGTTTATACTATTTATTTTTTTATATATATTGATTTTGTGATGATGAGATATTTAGTTTGAGTGACGTATTTATGTAGTTTGATAGATTATAAATTGTTTTTATAGTGTTTTTTATGAGAGGTTAGTTTGAGGGATTTTTTTGTGTGTTTTATTTTCTGTGATTTTGTTTTTATATATTTTTTTTGTTGATTCTTTAGTGGTGATTTTTTGATAGTAAGAGTTAGAGAGTTTGTGTGTTATGATTTTTATATATTTTTTTAGTTGTATGATATATGTTTGAGTTGTGTTATATAGTTTATATAGTGAGTTGTGATAGTAGTTGTGTGGGTGGGGGTGTAGTGGGTGGGGGGGTGGGGGGGGGGGGGGTGGGGGGTTGGGGGGGGGGGGTGTGTGTGGGTGTGAGAGATGTGTGAGTGTGTGTTTTTGTGATTGTTGTGTTTTTTTGTGTGTGTGTGTGTGGAGTGTGAGAGTGGTGGTGTGTTAGAGTGTGTGTATGAGTTGTTATTCTAGTAGTGTTATTTGGGGGGTGTGTGCTGTGTGGAGTGTGTTTGTGCGTGTGTGTTTTGTGTGTGTGTGTGTGGGTTTGTGTGTGTGTGTGTGTGTGTGTGTGTGTGTGTGTGTGGTGTAAGGTGAGTGTTGGAGTGTGTGGAGTGTGGGGTATGAAGTGTTTGTGTGTGTGTGGTGTGGAGTGTGTGTGTGTGTTGTGGTGTGTGTGTGTGTTATGAGAGTGGTGGGGTGTCTGTGGTGTGGGGTGTGTGTGGGTGTGGAGGTGTGTGTGTGTGTTGTGTTGTGTGTGTGTGTGGTGTGTGTGTTGAGGGTTTCTGTGGTGTGGGTAGGGTGTGTGTTTGTCGTGGGGGTGTGTGTGAGTGTGTGGTGGGGAGGTGTGTGTGTGTATGTGTGAGTGTGTGTACTGACGTTGTGGGTGTGTCTGTGTGGGAGTTTGTGTGTGTGTGTGTGTGTGTGTGAGTGTTTGTGTAGTGTGTGTATGGGTGTGTGTCTGTATGTATGGGTGTATGTGTGTTTGTGTGTGTGGTGTGTGTGTGTGTGGTGTGTGTGGCTGTGAGACAAATCTAAACTACATTTAACAGAGTGTGTATGTTTCAATAGTGTTTATGTGAGTGTGTGTGTGTGTGATTCTGAGTGTGTTTGTTGTTTTGTGTGTGTTTGTATTATATATATATATATAATATATATAATATATTATAAATATATATATAGTTAGATATATATACATATAATATATAAATAGATAGATATGAGATAGATAATAGATATAGATATACATATTTATATAAATATTTTATATATATATATATAATATAATATATATATATATTATAATATATATAATGATAATATGTATATATATAGTAAAAATATATAATATATAGAATATATATATATCATATATATGTATATGTAATATATTAATATAATATAATATATATATATATAATATATATATACATATATAAATATAATAATATGTATACATATATATATTATAAATATTCTATTAGATAATATATATATATATATAATATATATATAAATATTATTATATTAGACATATATAATTATATATATTATATATAATATATATATAAACTATATATAATATATATGAATATAATATATATATTTATATATTATTTATAACATATGTTCATATATATAATATATACATCTATAATATGTAATACATATATATATATATATATTATATACTATATATATATAAATTTAGATAATATATATATGTATATTATATGTGTATACATATATAGAGTATATATATATATAATAAATATATTATATATATATTAATAAAATATACATATAAAATATTTGTGTGTTATGGATGTATATATATATTATATATAATTATATATCTATTTATTTAAAATATATATATATATCCATTATATAATATAATAATATATTTACAGATCTATATCTACAATAAATATATAATATATATAATATATATATATATATATAGTATATATATATTATATAATACTTATATATATATATATATAAATATTAATAATATATATAAAATATTATATATAGTAATATAATAAAATTTAAATACTATATATAATATATAATATATATTATTTATATAAATTCCATAAATATATCTATATATTTATATTATAATGTGTGTTATAATATATATATAATATTTATATAACTATTAATATATATATAT
>NW_028234442.1:25846888-25850101 GCF_977035675.1 Penaeus japonicus
CCATTCCTAGCCCTGAATCCCCCCTCCCTCCATCGCGACCCCCCTTCCCGTGAAACCCTCTCCCCGTCCCCCTCGCGACTCCCTAACCAACCCTGAAAAAAAATCCCTTGTCTTCCTCACGTGACCCTTTCTCAGCCCTGAATCTCCCTCTTCTCCCTCCTGACTTCTTCGTGCCTTTAACCTTCTTTTTCTGTTCCTATTCTACCCCTAGGACCCTCTCGCTTACTTGCATCTAATTTTCGAAGGCCTCTTCTATTTCCTCTCTCTAAAAAAACCCTTATAATCTCTTCCCTCTTTCTCTCTCTCTCTCTCTCTCTCTCTTTTCTCTCTTCTCTCTCTTCTCTGTCTACTCTCTCTTTTCTCTCTTCTCTCTCTTTTCTCCCTCGCTCCCCATCTCCACCCCAATTTCCTGACCCCCACCCCCCCTCCTCCCCCCCATGCCCTTCTCGGCCTTGATTTCGCCCCAAATTTTGAACCCTCTTCCAAGCCAGACCCTCCCCCGGGAAACCAGGGGGCACATTTCCGGGGTCTGCTTTTTTCCCTCTTTTCTCCTCTTTTGCAGCCCCATTTAGAAGCCTAACACCCTCTCCTAAATACGTCGCTTTGACCCGGGTTTGGATTGTGGTCTAGTTCTCTTCTCCACTTTTCCATTCTTTTGTAGACCCATTTGTAGGCCTTCCCCTTTTTCTTCAACTTTCCATTTTTGTGCACCCATTTGGGTGGGTCTTTCTTCCTTTTTATTGGTACCATTGTACCCCCAAATCCAAAAATCTCTTTGCAACGATAAATTTGGCCAATCCTCGCCCCCCCCACCCTTTCCCGCCTCTTTCGACCCTTTGTATCTTTTACCCCCCAAACCTCCCTCCTTACCTTTCCCTTTCGCCTCCGTAAGTAGCCTACGGTCCTTTCACCCACTAGTTTCCTGATACCATATCTCTCCTTCCTTTTTTGACCTTATGGGGTCGAGTGTTCCCTTTCACAGTATCGACTTTTCGCCGTGCGCGTTTCCCCGGGTCACGACGTGATTCAGAGAACCCGCCGTTGTGTGGGATACGCATTTTAAATGACCACGTGTTTTATAGGACGGCCGTAAACGGCATATATATTATTTATAATATATTTATATATTTATTAATTAATATATATTTTATATATAATTATGTTTATTAATATTTATTATATATATATATATATTTATATTATTTTATATATTATATATATAACATTTAAATATTATATATATAACATTCTTCTATCTGATAAAAAAATCTAAACTATATATATATTTATTTATTTTTTATTTTTTATAAATATATATAGTTGTATGTTAGATTTTATTTTATAATAATAATTTTATATATATCGTATTTATTTTTATGATGGGTATATTATATATTTAATTAATATATATTAATGTATAATATATTTATTTATTTATTTATATATTAAAATATTATAATATAATATTTTATATATTTTTTTATTTTTTTATATATATGTGTGTGTTGGCGTGTGGTTTGTGTGGGTTGTGGGGGGTGTATTTTTATAAATTATATATATTTTTTAATTTTTATTATATATATAAAATATATTATTTTTTATATTAAATATTTTAAATATATTTATTAAAATATATTTAATATATTTATTTACATTATATATATAATTTTAATATTTTTATATATATATTATTTAACATTTATACTTTATATACAACAATATTTAATATATATTATTATATTTTTTTTTTATTTTTATATATACATATTTTATATAAAATATAATATATATAATAAAATTTTTATATATTTTACGTATTATATATAATATATATATATTTATAATATTTATATAATTCATATATTTTAAGTGTGTGTGTATTGCATATAAATTTTTAAAATATTTATATATATATATATTATAAATTTTTTAATATTATAATATATATTTTTATACATATAATATTTATTATTTTATTTCTTTTATAAAATACACTTTGTATGTATATATATATTATTAATATATTAAAATATATTTATAATTTATATATTAATATTTTTCAAGCAAATATATATATATGTTTAAATAATGTATATATTTTAATATTATATAATTTTATATATTTTTTTATATTTTATTTTTTAAAGATATTATATCACATTTATATACATACATATAATTTTACACCACCCCACACACATACATTGCCCGAGAAAAAAGAAAAAATCAATAACGAATGAAAAACTTTTTACTGAATATACTAAACGGTGAGAGAGAGGAATCCCCGGAAACAAAAAATTAATAAAAATGTAAAACCCGAAGCATGACTTTTTAAAATTATAGACTTTAAAGTCTCGGAAAGGGGAAAATTTTTATCGTCGCTTCATTATTAACTGCCTCTGAAAGGTCTGAATTTTAAGTCTATAATATAGACAATGTTATATTATACGTGTTATCATGAGTTTATAGACAGAGATGGCGTTGCATAATATGTATATGCATGTGGTATAAAGATATTTTTTTTATGTATTTATGTTATTCGTATATATTAGTTATATATATATTATATATATATATATATATATATATATATTTCATTTTATATATACACAAACATATGTGTATATATGGTATTATATATAGTATTATAAAATTTAATATATATATATTATATATATATATATATATATATTTAATTATAGCTTATATATACATACATTATGTATATGTGTATATATTTAGATATATATATTATATATATATATATATATAGATATATATATATCTATATAATATGTATTTGTGTATATTATCTTTTATTTTGATAAATATATATTATATATATTACTATATATATATATGTGTTGTGTGTGTCTGGTGTGTGTTGCGTGTGTGTGGTGTGTGTGTGGTGTGTGTGTGTGTGTGTGTGATGTGTGTGTGTCTGTATAATATACTATTTCATATATATATATATATATATTAAAAAATAATATATATTATATATATATATATATACATTTATTATATGTATATGTATAATATATATATAGATAGTAGATAGATGTATAAGTTATGTTGCATATACTCTATTCATATATATATTACATATAATTATATTCATATATATATATTTATATAATCATATATATATTATTATTTGTGTGTGTGTGTGTGTGTGTGTGTGTGTGTGTGTGTGTGTGTGTGTGTGTGTGT
>NW_028234442.1:25880201-25881721 GCF_977035675.1 Penaeus japonicus
TGGTGTATGTACATATAATATATATATATATATATATATATTATTATATATATATATATAGATATATATATGTTTATTTTATTTATTTATATATATTATAATATGTAAGTAATATATATATAAATATTAATTATATATAGATATATATATATATATATATTTATATTTACATAATATGTGGGTGTGTGTGTGTGTGTGTTTTGTGCTGTGTGTGTGTTTTGGGTGTAGATTTATTGGTATATATATATTTTTAGATATATATATATATTTTAGAGATTTTATTTTTTAGTTTGTTGTTTATATATGTTCTTGTATATATGTATATATGTTTATATATTTAAATATATATAATATATATATTTATAAAATATATATATATATATATGTATATTTATATAATATATATTATATAAGATTACAGATATATAAAAAATACATTATTTTATTATTTTATTTTATATATATATATATAAATATATATAAATATATATTTATATATATAACTCACTCATGCCTCTCTCTCTCTTCTCTCTTCTCTCTCCCCCTCTCTATCCTCTCTCTCTCTCTCTCTCTCTCTCTCTCTCTCTCTCTCTCTCTCTCTCTCTTCTCTTTCTCTCTCTTCCTCTCTCTCTCTCTCTTCTCACTCAACACATACAAATAACATACCTCACATACATCATATACCGAGTCATTTTTCGTAATATTCAACGAAGCTTAACGGCCAGGAATTCCATTGAGCAAAACGGAGGTATTGACCACACATACCAAGCTTCGAATACACTGGGTCTCTTGGGATCGCTTTCCTATTTCATTGACCTTTTTTAATGCAGTGATAAGTAATTTTGAAGGAGAGATAAGCGAATATGGGACAATAAGGAGTTATGAGGAGGAGAGGATATATTGAACGGAAAGCTTCAAAGGGAGAGAGAATGAGAGAGAGAGAAGAGGAAAGAGAGAGGGGGAGGTAAGTGGAGAAATAGAGAGGAGATTGAGTGTGAGAAAAGGAAGAGAGATAGGGTTAGATAGAGAGGGAGGTGAGGGGGAAGATATATGTATATATATATATATATAATAGATTATATATATATATATATTTTACCTATATATATGTATGATGTATGTTTTTTTTTTTCATTTTTGTATGTGGGTGTGTATTGTCGGGCGTGTGTATGGCATTATCTATATTTTTTATATATATATATATAAATATATACTATATATATATATATATATAACTATATATATGCATCATTATATATTATATATATTATTATATACATAAATATATATATTATATATATATATATATATATATTAACATTCATACATAAATTGGAAAAAAAATGGAGAGATGGGTGAGAAAAAGAGGGAGAGGAAGAAAAAGGACTATCGGAATGGCAGTTTGCCTAAAAAAGTGTCACTACATAGGGCATAATTCAAAACTGCGAATACATCCTCAGAGTCACGCAACCCGTAGCTACATTGCTTCTGATCGACCTGATAGTGACCTGCTGCTTGAC
>NW_028234442.1:25881821-25890284 GCF_977035675.1 Penaeus japonicus
CGAAAACAGCTTACAACACACACACACACACATCACATACAGCCATATTCTAGGTCCCTAAGCGCGCCGTGTACATGACATGAACATGCCGCGATTCTCATTCTAGAAGCGCGGGTTCGCGGCAAAAGCGTGGCAAAGTCGTGGCAAATGCGTGGAAAGTATTGGAACAATCGTGGAAACTCCGTGGCAAGGGGGTAGGCTTGTCACGATAGTTACACGAGTGAAAAAAATCATATTTTCACTGTACTTTTTCTTACCAATACTTCATATGAGCATACTACGTTTGAAAAGTAATACCTATATTGGTTATATTAGGCATCATTGTCCTAGACACGGATTACAAACTCTTTTAGGAAAACATGGATTCTCTGATGATTTTGAGTTTGTTTACCTTTTGGCGGACTTTTCGAAGGAGAGTGAAGTTAAATGAATGATAAAAGTAGTCAGGGACGTAAAATTAAAGCATATAATTATATGAAATATGTATACATTAAATCTATATGTATGATATATTAAAAATGCGCATATATGTACAGTATATACAAAGATAAAATAATGAAGATCTGTTCATAAACACACGATCCCTCTCATCCCGTTTGTTTTGATCGAGCATAGAGTGAATTACCAACAGCGTGTTCGTGAAATGGTTGTCAATTCTTTAACTAGGAACAAGTACAACGACTGATTCATACCAAAATTGAAGTATCTGATGTTAGTGCTACCTATGATTGTTGTTTCTCTTATGAATTTGTCGTTTGGACAGTGTCATTCATCCGAAACATGTTAACATTGGAACGGTTGGTAAACCTGAAGCAACTGCCGCAAACTTGCCACGCTTTTGCGTCCTAGATTACCGCATTCGTTACATGAACACGACATGGACATAACATGAACATGACATGGCCACGACACGCAGAAAACGTCATAGAATACGGCTGATAAAGCCATACATCTCCAGACGCATTCACACATAGGCTACAACAGCCTCTTCTTATGCCTCACTTCCCAAGGGAAGTCTACTCTGTTACTACAGGTGACTGCAGTAAAAAGAGAAACATTCCCCAGATGATTCTTTTTCATCCCGAACAAAGCTGCTGCAAAGGAAAAAGAAAGTGCATTACATCGTGCATGATCAGGAATGATATATATAGATTAGGAACAATTGAAAATGGACTGAACACGAATCTACGCATGTCACTGTTCACTTGTTACCGCGCGCGCTTTGTTTTTCAATGTTGACACAGTCTGTCTATCTCATTTGAAGAAAGCAGCCAGGGTATAGTGTGTGAATGGTTCCCACCATACTTTTTATGAGGTATGTGTTTAGCGCGGCCTGGTCCTGATTGCAGGAAATGGACTTGAGGAGAGAGAAAAGAAAAACAAAACTTGGCGTAGTTTGTACTTTTAGTGAATCCAGGCGTCTAGGGAGTTCTAGTCTCTGCCCATGTTCTTCGTGACTATTCGTTTGATATTTACGAAAGTGACCAGACATGTAACTGAGATGGGAGGGGTCATGTACATCTGAGATTGGATCAGCGAGGTGCTGAGGCTGATACTGTAAGTGTTATTGTCGTTCAGGGACATTGACTGTTGGGCTGGAATGTCTTGACACTCCAATTTATCTCTTGATTTGTTCTTTGTTCAGGTACAAGATTAGTTTGCTTAGTCGTGGTGGTAGACTGAAAATTTGAACATTTGATCCTGGCTCTACAAGAGGATTTCATGGCTGCATCCTCACAATCAAGAAATGAATACATTGCATGGGATTTTAGTACCTGGGAATACACATGGGTGCTAGCACGTCTAGGTAACACAAAATGCCAACAGCATCTGGTGTTCCCAGGCGGTCACCCATCCAAGTACTGACCAGACCCAACGCTACTTAACTTCGCTGATCGGACGAGAAGCGGTGCTTTCAACGTGGTATGACCGTTGGCATCTAAACATTTTCTTCAGCCCAATCTCCCTCTACGTGCACCATATATTACCCCTTTACCTCTCCTCTCTTCATGCAAATTCCACTGCCGTGCCATCTAATCACACCAGTGACATCTACTCTGCAATACATGCATCAGTCAACTGGAGGGAAACTAATTGGGGCCCATGTAGATTCTAGCCTCTGCGAGCCCTTCACCAATTTCCTCCGCCTGTGGCCTTGTGGAACTCTCTAAAGAATGCAGCTTGTTGCTTAACTATAACAACATTTACATCACCACGTGGGCTATTATATCACAATATGCGAACCAGTAACAAAACAGTTCAGGGATAAGGATCATCGGAAACAGAAAAGCTGCAAGCAACTCCTGTCCATATTGCCTCATCTACTATTGTATCCTTCGTGCATTATTAGCATTCGCTAACGCCATTGTAACCGCCCCTTCTTTTACCCCTTCATTTATCCCCAAGCATTCAATTTTAACAGACTATTTGCAAATCTTAAGGGCCCTCAATGTTGGGGAAGCAAGAATGATGTATTTATGGCGTCCGTAAGCAAAGATGCAATCCGTTTTCCGTCTCTTCTTCTTCTTCTCCCGCCGCACGGCCCCAAGGTCAGTAGTATACTTTGCCTTATGCCATTGATTGCGGGGAAAAATGTGAGCAGGGGATTCGTTTGAATTCGCTGTGCAAATGGAAAACCAGTGCATTCCATACACATTCGATAAATATATATATGTTGCTTGCATATGGTAACAAAATGCCAAACTGAATCTGGTGTTCCAGGCGGTCACCATCCAGTACTGAACAGACCAACGCTGCTTAACTTCGCTGATCGAAGAGAAGCGGTGCTTTCAACGTGGTATGACGTTGGCAAATATGACCATTTTCATGCAATCTTAATTTACACTCACGGCATCTTGCCACCTCCGACCTCTTTCTCTTATGCAAATTCCTGTGCCTTGCCAACCAATCACATCACCTCACTGACTTTAAATGTTATCTGCAACAATCACAAACCGCTACAAGTTCATTTTCACCAACTTCCTCCTGCGTTACTCTAGAATAGAATGCGCCGAAAACAGCTTACAACACACACCACACACACATCACAAAGGCATACATCTCCAGCCGCATTCACACATAGCTACACCAGCCTCTTCTTATGCCTCATTCCCAGGGAAGTCTACTCTGTAACTACAGATGACTGCAGTAAAAAGAGAAACATTCCCAGATGATTCTTTTTCATACCGAACAGAAACAAAAGCTGCTGCAAAAGGGGAAAAAGAAAGTGCATTACATCGTGCATCTCAGAAAATGATATATATAGATTGGGAACAATGAAAATGGATGAACACGACTCAACGCATGTCACTGTCCCCATTTTTACGTGCGCGCTTTGGTTTTTCATGTTGACAGAGTCTGTCTATCTCATTTGAAGAAATCAGCCAGGGTATAGTGTTGTAAATGGTCTCCCACCATACTTTGAATGCGGTTTTGTGTTTAGCGTGGCCTGGTCCTGATTGCAGGAAATGGACTTGAAAGAGGAGGAAAAGAAAAAACCAAAACTTGGCGTAGTTTGTACTTTATGTGAATTCAGGCGTCTAGGAGTTTTATGCTCTACAAGGAGGGATTTCATGTGCATCCTCAGACAATCAAGAAATGAAATACATTGCATGGGTTTTTAGTACTGAGGAATACACATGGGTGCTAGCACGTTAGGTAACACAAAATGCCAACAACATCTGGTGTTCCCAGGCGGTCACCCATCAAGTACTGACAAGACCAACGCTGCTTAACTTCGCTGAACGGACGAGAAGCGTATGTTGCTTTCAAAGTGGTATGACGTTGCATCCTAAATAAACTTCTTCAGCCCAATCTCACTCTACGTGCACCTTATCGTTTACCCTTTACCTCTCCTCTCTTCATGCAAATTCCATTGCCGTGCATCTAATCACACCAGTGACATCTACTCTGCAATACATGCTCAGTCAACTGCGAGGGAAACCAAGTTGGGGCCATGATAAGATTCTAGCCCCTGCGAGCCCTTCACAATTTATCGCTGTGGCCTTGTGGACTCTCTAAAGAATGCCGCTTGTTGCTTAAACTAATAAACATTACATCACCCGTGGGCTATATCACCATCAGCGTAACAGTACAAAACAGTTCAGGGGATAGGATCATCGGAAACAGAAAACTGCAAGACAACTCCTGCTACAACGTCCTAATTACTCTTGTCATCCTTAATATTAGCATGCTATCGCATTGTCACGTTCTTTTACCTCATTATCCCCACGCATCACTTTCAGGCTATATGCAAATCTGCTCAATGTTTGGGTAGCAAGGATAATGTATTTACTGGCGTCACCGACTAAGAAAGCTCCAATCCGTTTTCCGTCTCTTCTTCTTCTTCTACCGCCCGCACGGCCAGAGGTCAGTACGTCTACTTTGCCTATGCCATTGATTGCAGGAAAAATGTGAGCAGGGAACTTCGTTTGAATTCGCCCCCATGCTGCAAATGGGAAAGACCACGTTGCATTGCCATACACATTCGATATAATATATTTATGTAGCTTGCATAGGTAACAAAAAATGCCAACGCATCTGGTTGTTCCCAGGCGGTCACCCATCAACAGTACTGGACCTAGGACCCAACGCTGCTTTAACTTCGCTGATCGGAACGAGAAGCGGTTTTTGCTTTCAACGTGGTATGGACCAGTTGGCAAATATTGACACTTTTCATGCCAATCTTACTCTACACTCACGGCATCTTGCCCCTCTACCCTCTTTCTCTTCATGCAAATATTCCATTGCCTTGCCACCCAATCACATCACCTCACTGACTAAAAGTTACTCTGCAGCAATCACAAAACCTGCTTCAGTCCTTTTCACCAACTTCATCCTGCGTTACTTCTTAGAAAGAAATGCCGCCCGAAAAACAGCTTACAACACACACAAACACACACACACATCACATAAAAGCCATACTTTCTCCAGACACATTCACACATAGGCTACAACAGCCTCTTCTTATGCCTCACTTCCAAGGGAGGTCTACTTTGTTACTAAAGGTGACTGCATTAAAAAGATAAACATTCCCCAGATGATTCCTTTTCATCCGAACAAGCTGCTGCCAAAGGGGAAAAAGAAATGTGCATTACATCGTGCATCATCAGGAATTTGGATATATATAGATTAGGAACAATTGAAAAGGGGGACCTGAACACGAAATCTACGGATTGTCACTGTTCACTTGCTTTTACCGCTCGCGCCTTTGTTTTTCAATGTTGACACAGTTCTGTCTATATCTCCTCTTTGAAGAAACACAGCCAGGGTTATAGTTGTGTGAATGGTTCCCACCATACTTTTTATTGAGGTAATGTGTTTAGCGCGGCCTTGGTTCCTGATTGCAGGGCAATGGAACTTGAGGAGAGAGAAAAGAAAAACAAAACTTGGGACCGTAGTTTGTTACTTTTAGTGAATTCAGGCATCTAGGGGTTCTAGTCTCTGCCCATGTTCTTTCGGTGACTATTCGTTTGATATTTACGAAGTGGACCTGACATGTAACTGAGATGGGAGGGGTCATGTACATCTGAGATTGGAAATCAGCGAGGTGCTGAGGCTGATTCTGTAAGTGTTATTGTCGTTCAGGAACATTGACTGTTGGGCTGGAATGTCTTGACACTCCAATTTAATAAATTCTCTTGATTTGTTTATTGTTTCAGGTACAAGATTATAGTTTGCTTAGTCGTGGTGTAGTAGACTGAAAATGTGAACATTAGATCCAGGCTCTACAAGAGGATTTCATGGCTGCATCCTCACAATCAAGAAAATGTAATTAATATATTTTGCATGGGATTTTAGTACCTGGGAATACACATGGGTGCTAGCACGGTCTAGGTAACACAAAATATGCAACAGCATCTGGTTGTTCACAGGCGGTCACCCATCCAAGTAACTGACCAGACCCAACGCTGGCTTAACTTCGCCTGATCGGACGAGAAGCGGTGCTTTCAACGTGGTATTGACCGTTGGCATCTAAATAATCCTTCTTCAGCCCAATCTCCCTCTACGTGCACCAATATCTTACCCCTTTACCTCTCCTCTCTCCATGCAAATTCCATTGCCGTGCCATCTAATCACACCAGATTGACATTACTCTGCAATACATGCATCAGTCAACTGGGAAGGGAAACCAATTGGGGCCATGTAGATTCTAGCCCTGCGAGCCCCCTTCACCAATTTCCTCCGCCTGTGGCTTGTGGAACTCTCTAAAGAACTGCAGCTTGTTGCTTAACTAATAACACATTACATCACACGTGGGCTATATCACCATCAGCGACACCAGTAGTAACAACAGTTCAGGGATAAGGATCATCGAGAAACCAGATAAGCTGCCAAGACAACTCCTGCTACAACGTCCTCATTTAACTCTTGTTCATCCTTAATATTAGCGCATTGCTATCGCCATTGTCACCGTTCTTTTACCCTCTTTATCCCCAAGCATCACTTTCAGAAGCTATTGCAAATCTAGATTCAATGTTTGGGAAGCAAGCAATGATGTATTTACTGGCGTCACCGCCTAAGGAAAGTCCAATCCGTTTTCCGTCTCTTCTTCTTCTTCTCCCGCCCGCACGGCCAAGGTAAGTCAAGTCTAACTTTGCCTATGCCATTGATTGCGGGAAAAATGTGAGCAGGGCGATTCGTTTTGAATTCGCTGCTGCAAATGGGAAAAAACAAAAAAATAAAGAAAAAAATAAAACCCCCAAAGTGCATTCCATACACATACGAATTAAATACTATATATGTAGCTTGCATAGGTAACAGAAAATGCCAACAGGGCAGCTGGTGTTCCCAGGCCGGTCACCCATCCAACCAGTTATGACACCAGACCCAACGCCTGCTTAAACTTCGCTGATCGGGAACGAGAAGCGGTGCTATTTCAACGTGGTATGGACCGTTGGGCAAATCATCGACACTTTTCATTGCCAATCTTACTCTCACACTCACGGCATCTTGACCCCTCTACCCTCTTTCTCTTAGTGCAAAGTCCATTGCCTTGCCAACCAATCACATCACCTCACTGACTAAAAGTTACTCTGCAGCTAAATCACAACCTGCTACAGTCATTTTCACCAACTTCCTCCTGCGTTACTCTAGAACCGTATGCCGCCGAAAACAGCTTACACACACATAGGCCACACACACACACACATCACATTAAAGCCATACATCTCCAGACGGCATTCACACATAGGCTACACACAGCCTCTTCTTATGCTCTCACTTCCCAAGGGAAGTCTTACTCTGTTACTACAGGTGACTGGCAGTAAAAAGAGAAAAACATTCCCCAGATGATTCTTTTCATCACCGAAAAACAAAGCTGCTGCCAAATCAGGGAAAAGAAAGTAGCATTACATCGTTGCATGATCAGGAATGATATATATAGATTAAGCGAACAATTTGAAAATGGATCTGAAAACTGACACGAATCTACGCCATGTCCCAAACTGTTCACTTGTTACCAGACGCGCGCTTTGTTTTTCAATGTTGAACCCAGTCTGTCTATCTCATTTGAAGAAATCAGCCAGGGCTTATAGACGTGAGTGAAATGGTTCCCACCATACTTTTTATGAAGGTATGTGTTTAGCGCGGCCTGGTCCTGAATTGCGGAAATTGGACCTTGAGGAAGACGAGAAAAGACTCTAAACAAAACTTGGGGTAGTTTTGTACTTTGATAGTGAATTCAGGCGTCTAGGGAGTTCTAGTCTCTGCCCATGTTCTCGCGTGACTACTTTCGTTTGAATATTTACATAAGTGACCAGACATGTTAACTGAAGATGGGAGGGGTCAATGTACATCTGAGATTGGCATCTCAGCGAGGGTGCTGAGGCTGATACTGTAAAGTGTTATTGTCGGTTCAGGGGACATTGACTGTTAGGCTGGAATGTCTTGGACACCCCCTCCAATTTAATAAATCTCTTGCAATTTGTTATTTTGTTCAGGTACAAGAATTAGTTTGCTTAGTCGTGGTTGGTAGACTGAAAATTTGGACATTTGATCCTGGATTCTACACAGAGGGAACTTTCATGGCTGCATCCCCCCTCTACCCAATCAGCATGAAAAGACCAGAATATAACTATATTGCAATGCGGCGACATATTCTGTAGTACCTGGAAAGATACCACATGGGTGATAGCAGTCGTCTAGACGTTAACAACAAAATGCTACTAGCATTGGTCTAGATCCAGGCGGTCACCATCCAAGTACTGACAGAACCAATCGGCTGCCTATAACTTCGCTGATCGGACGTGACCTGCGGCCCTGCTTTTCTAAACTTGGTATCGACCGTTGGCCATTAATACCTTCATCAGACCAATCTCACTCTACGAGCACCATATCTATACCACCTTTCCTCTCCTCTCTCCATGCAAATTCCATTGCCGTGCCATCTAATCACACCAGTGACATCTACTCTGCAATACATGCATCAGTCAACTGGAGGGAAACCAATTGGGGCCCATGTAG
>NW_028234442.1:25890384-25895384 GCF_977035675.1 Penaeus japonicus
TGTGTTTGTTGCCCTGTGTGTGTGTGGTGTGCGTGGGGGTGTGTGAAAGTGTGTGTGTGCGGGTGTGTGTGTGTGGGTGTGAATGCGAGTTTTTGTGTGTGAAATTTTGGGTGAAATGTATGAAACGGGGTTGTGTGTGAGGGTGGGATGAAGAATCTGTATTAGATTGATAATACAATTCATGAATTTATTCTTTCCGTACTAGTGCATTTTTAAATTTTCGGCAAAGAAAAGGGAGGCAATTTTTGGGGTCCTTTAAATATAAATCCCTAACTAAAACATTTTCGAAATTGACTTTATTTTTATCTTAAATTTTTTCTGCATATATGTTTCACAACACACCCTACACCCCACCCAACCTCCCACCCCATACTTACACGCAAATACAAACACACAAAAAAGCATACGCATACACAAAGGCATAAAAACTGGGGCGCGCACCCCACACCCCTAGTATTAAGAAGAATTTCCCAAAATTTTAAACCTATATTGAAATATAGCCCTCCGCGTACCGTTTTTGTTATAGTGAAATTTTAAGCGGGTTTCCCCCCCGCGATTTTATCTAAAAAATATCGCAGCAAACGGTTTATTTGGAAACCCTATTTTAACAAAAAAATTTTTTTTGGGGTTCAATATTTTTCCCCACATAAAAATATAAAATATATAATATAAAAAAATATAAAATATAAAAATATATATTTATATATATATTTTTATGTTTTAAAATTATATATATATATAATATATAAATATTTTTTTAAAATATTTATTGTATATTAAATTATATTATTTAAATATTTTTAAATTTTAATTTTAAAATATTTTTAAACACACCCACACACCCATGTAATATCCCATTTAAAATATTTATATATATAATATTTTATAAATATATTTATATATAAAATTGTGTGTGTGGGGGGTGTGTGTGTGTGGTGGTGTGGGGTTTTGTGGCCCTGTGTGTCTGTGTGTTTTGGTTTTGTGGTGTGTGATATTTAAAAATTTTAAAATATATATATATATATATATATATATATATTTATTATATATATATAATATATATATAGGGATATATATATATAATATATTTATTTTAAATAAAATAAAAATTTTTAAATTATCATCCCATGTATCCATTTAATAAAATTTTATATAAAATTATATATATATATATTTAATATATATATATAAAAAATTATACATATAAACACCTCCTCTTTTTTTCCCGTGCCTCCGCTTTTGTGACCCACAGACCTGGATGCAGAGATCGATTTTCTTCGTCGTTTTCCTTCGGCAAGCGGGGGCCCCCCCTCCCCTTCGTCCTTGACGCCCGCTCTAAAAACCCCCGGGCGTCCCTTCCTCCCCGGGACCCCTCCCCAAAAAGGAGCTTCTCCCCTGCCTGCCTCAGCCCCCTTTATCCCGGGGAAAATCCCTCTTTTCCCCTTCGTCGCTGCCCACCCTTCAACGGGCGGGCTTCCCCCTTTCCCCAGGTTAACACCTCCCCCCCCAACCTTTTCCCCCCCTTTTTCCCCTTCGCTCCCAAAGATGGGCACCTATGCCATCCCCTGTCCTCCGGGGAAAACCCAATATTTTCGGGGAGCTGGCGCCTTTTCTCAAAAAACGTGTGTCCCAACACAATTTACGCCCTTTTCCAGGGGCCCACCAAAAACCGCTCTTTTTCTCCCCCAAGGGCCCCCCCCCCCCCCAAAAGGGCCCAGGAAAACGCATAGTTAAACCCGCTGTCTCCCCTTCTTTTTCCCTTCCGCTAAAGTCCATCCCCGCCAGATTGGGGGGAATCTTCTCTCACAACGGGCGCCAAATTTAAACCCTTTTAACATTGGTTTTTTCCCTGCTGAGGCTCCTATCCTCCCACTTTCCCGCTTTTTTACCTTCCCCCGGACACCCTTAAACACGGGCCCCCCGGGAAACCATATGACCTGCAAAAACCTCCCCCTGTTCCCGGGCCCGCCCCCCTCCTTTTCCTTTCCCCTGTCCCCCGCTTGACCTTCTTGCACCGTGTTTTCCCCCCCCCCCTTTAGTTTTAAAATCCCCCTTTTGTTCGTTCCTCCTCAGACCTAAGAGGGGATCCGGGTGGGTCCTGAACCGGGTTTTCCCCATTTTCAATTAAAACCCGTTTTGGATAGTGGGTTTTTTTCTGCCATTTATCAACACGGGAAAAGTGTTTTGCAAATTTATATATAATAAATATATATATATATTATTATTAATATATTAAAATATATATATATATATAAAAATAAATTTTTAAAAAAAAAAAAAAAAATTATTAAATTAAAAATTTTTATGTAAAAATAAAATTAATTTAATTCCAAAAATGTTACATTTATTAATACATATTAAAAATTATAATAATTTTATATATATAATATTATAAAAATACAAAAATATTAATTAATATATAAATTATATAACAAAATATATATTTTTTAATTTTATATATATAATATATAATTTTATAATATTTATATATATATATAAATATTTTTAAAATTTTTATAATATATATTAAATTTTTGCATATATACATGACATAAAAATATATAAATACATTCATATATAAAAATTTTATAATTTATATATATTATAAAAATTAAAAAAAAATTTTATAAAATATATTATATTAAAAAATATTAAAATAAAATATATATATATATATATATATATAAAAATACCATATGTTGTGTGTTGTGTTTGGGGTGTGTGTGTTTTGGGGGGTTCATATCTATTTTAATATATTATATAATATATATATATATATTTTAAAATATATATATAAAAATATATATATAATATATGTATATATTTTAAAAATAATATATTATAATATAAATATTTATAATATATATACATATATATACCTTTATATAAATAAATATATATGGATGTATATGAATACATACATATATATTTATAATATATATTAAAATTTTATATAATTTTATAATTTATATATAAAAAATGTATATATTTTATTTTTATATATTAAAATATTAAAATATATTATATTTATATATTATAATTTTATATAAAATATGTGTGTTGGGGTGTGTTTTGTGGGGGTGGGGTTGTGGTGGTGTGTGTGTGTGTTTCTTTAAAAATATATTTATATATATATATATTATAAAATATATATATTAAAATAAAATTTAAAAATATTTATTATATACACACATTGGAAATATATATATATATAATATTATAATATTTTTTATTTATATATATATATATAAATAAATTATATACCTATATTCATTTTTTAAAATTATATATATTATATTATAAATTTATTTAATATTAATTTTATATATAAAATTTAAGCATGACAAAAATTTTTCTATAATTTAAATATATATATAATTTATAATATATTATAAATTTTAAAATAATATATGGGGTGTGGTGTGTGTGTATATATTATTATTATTAAATTTTAATATTAATATTATAAAAAATATAAAAAATAAGTTAAGTACCCCCCACGCACACCAAACACGCCCCACGCAAAACGCACACACACACCCACCCACACACACACACAACCCCACACACCCACACATATATATATATATTAAAAATAAAATTTTATATATATATATTTTATATATATAAATATATATAAAATGAATATATATAAAAATAAAAATTATATATTTCTATATATATGAAAAATTTTATATAATATATATAATAATATATATATATAAATATCATAAAATATATATTTTAAAATTTTATATATAAATAAATAATAATTTTAAATAAAAATATATATTTATATATATATATATATATATATTATTAAAATATAATGAAATATTAAAATATAAAATATTATATATATAAAATATATATATATTAAAATAATATAAAAATATTTATATATATTAATATATTTTTAAAAATTATAAAATAAAATTTTTAGTATATATATATTTTATATATTAATTTTTATATATAATATATATATAAAAATATTAATATATTATTTTTAATTTGTGTGTTTGGGTTTTTGTTTTGTGTGTACATAAAATAAATATATATTATATATATAATAAATTTTATATATATAAAAATATATACATATATATACAAAATATATATTTATAAAATATATATGGGGTGTTAAAAAAATACATACATAAATATATATATATATATATATAATATATATATATAAATTTTATATATATTATATATATAAAGAAAATTATAATATTTTATTATATAATAATTATAAAAATATATGTGTGTGGGTGTGTTGTGTGTGGTTTGGGGTGTGTTTTGGGGTGGTGTGTGTTTGTGTGAGTTGTGTTGGGTGGTACATAAACCCTATATATATATATATATATTTAATAATATAAAATATATATATATATATATTTTATAAAATATTATATTTTATATATAAACACCCATAATTACATATATATATTTTAAAAAAAAAATATTATATATAATTATATTATATTTTAATATTATTTATAATTTTTATATATATATATATATATATAAAAATATTTTATATATAAATATATGTTTTTGCATAGCCCTCCATATAATAATTTTATATATTTATATATATTATAAATATATTTATATATATATATAAAATAAAATATATTTATATACAAAATATATATGTATATGTTCCCCCCGCACACACAAACCCCGCCAAAACGACACGCCACACACACACCCCAAAACAACACCCCACACAATATCATATATTTATATATAAATATTATTAAAATATATTATTATATAATAAAAATTATAAATATGAATATATAAAAATATTTATATTATATATTAAATTTTTATGAATATATATTATATACAAATATATTATATATATAATATATTTATAAATAAAAATTATATCCCATATATTAAACTGTATCCCAATTTTTTGTGTGTGTGGGGGGTGTGTGGGGTTCATATATATTTACATAAAATTTTAATTAAAATTTTTATATATA
>NW_028234442.1:25897025-25923361 GCF_977035675.1 Penaeus japonicus
AAGGGGGCCCTGCCTAGAGTGGCCCCCTTTTGCTCCCCCCCTTTAAATAGGACTAGATGGACCAGTGTATATAAGGAAAGACCCCTTCCCAGATAGATTTAAAAGACCCCCCATGATAGATCCCCCCCTTAAAGCCCCTTTTATCCAAAAAAAGATTCCATAGGTTGATTAAGTTTACTCAGTAGAAAGCTATGTCATTAGCAAGAGTAAAAATCTTTTAATAGGTGTGGAAACAGCGGGGTGGTGACGGAGGATTTTTGAAGTTCAGTAGCAAAATATTTCCCCCCCCCCTCAGGGCCCTACCCCCCCAGGTGGGTGTAGAAATGGGGGATTTGATTTTGGCTAAGGGCAGAAAAAAAATGGCGGGGGGTTTGTTAGCTGCCCATCTTAAGCAGGGGGCTAAGAAACTAGGAAAAAATCATATAAATTTAAAAAATGATTTGAAAAAAAAATTTCCCCGGGAAACATACAAAAGAAAAATTTTTCCCATGAAGCAGGAAAAAAAGGGCAATTGGCAGCTTTAAAAGATAAAAAAAAAAAAACACCACCTGAGCTTCCCCCCCCTTCCAAAAGAAAAGGGTTTTTGTTTTGGGGGGGGAATTTAAAATGTAAAAGTAAAATGGAGGCTTTTAACCCCGAGGGGGAAGAAATGGTGGGGGCATGAAAGGAAAAAATGATCGGGCAACAGATGGTTTGGTATTGAAAAGAAAAAGGAAAACACAGAAGATAACATTGAAAATGATGGGGAAACGCCTTAAATTTGGGGAAAAAATGAAAGGGTCAGAAAAGTGACCCCAACCCCAAAATGGAAAAAACATAAAAAACAAGACCGGGAACAAGGGGGCAAGCTGTTAAAGGCCCTTCACTGGAAGGATAAACCCGAACAGAGGAGCCCCAGCTTCAAGAGAGAGGATTTTTGGGCCCCCCCTCTAGAAGAGTCTTTCGCCCACCCCGAGGAAAAAAGGGGATGTTTTTGCCCCAAAACCCAAAAGGGGAAAAATCCCCTGTTTTTTCTAAAGGAGTGAAAAACTCCAGGGGGCCCCCTTTTAAAGGGAACAAGAAATACGCAAGAGAGGCCCGTCCCCCCCCAGAGGATTCGGGGCTTTTCTCCCTCCCTCCCCCTTTCTCCCCCCCCCCCCCCCCTTGATAATTTTAGAGTGTACCCCTCCCCCCTAGTAAAACAAATGAATGCACTGATATGTGGGGAAAAGTAGTACAGCCTTGGATGGGTTGGGAAAAGGGGTATTTAGGGAAAAAAAATTGGGCAATAGAAAAAACCCCCCCTCCCCTAACCCCGCCCCCCCCCCAATTTAAAAAAAGGAATCCACAGTATTTAACAAAACCCTAAATTTAAAAGGGTGGAAAAAAGAGAGCCCCCAGCCAAACCCCTGGCAAGGTTAAACAGCTATGGCAAGGAGGAAAAAGAAAAAAAAAAACACAGAAAAAAAGAAATAAAAACGGGAAACGGGGCATCACAGAAAAAAAAATAGGCCCAAGAAAAGAGAAAAGGGCCACAGAGAAAAACCCCCCTCTCCCCCCCCCCAAGGGGGTTCCGGGGTTTTTCAGAGAGATTGGGACCCCAAAAGGGAAAAGGGACCCCCACAAGGTATCCAGAAATCCCCCCCCCCCCCCGGGGACCACAAAGAAACAGAGAAAAGACAGGGAAAAGGCCCCCCAAAGGAGTACGGGAAAAGGGAAACGGGGGCCCCAAGTTTGGCAGGACCCCCGGGAACACAGTTTAACCCCCTTTCCCAGAACAGACCTTCGGGAATACCCCCCTACAAACGAGATTTTTTCCGGGGGAATTTCCCCCCCTCAGAAAAAACCCAAGGACGTGGAAAAACCGGGAGGAACACAATGGAAAAATTTTTTTGGCAGCCAAGGGAAAGAGGGGAAAACGGGGAAAACCCCCGGGAAACCCCCGGGAGGATTTGGGGTCCCCCAGGGACAGGGCGGAAAAACTTGGAAAACCAAAGGGAGGAATTTCGGGAAATTCCCAAAGGGGCAGAACATGCCCCGGGAGGGAGAAAAACCCCCTGGGTTCCAAGGAACAGCAGGGGGGGAAGGGGGAAGTGGCAAGGAGAAGCCAAAGGGAAACGGGGGAAGGGGGAATTAATTTTTAACAGAAGTAGAATAGAGAAGGGGGCAACTTTCAATCTTACAAAAAGGGAAGATTTTTTGTCCAGGCCACCCAAAAAAAGAAACCCAAAAAAAAAGGGCTTTGGGACCCTCTTTTTCCCCAACTAAGAAGAAGAAAAACAGGGGGTTTAAATGGCCCTTTTTTCCCCCCCGGGACAATTGGGCCTTGCACAAAGGTTTAAAGGGAAAAATTACCCTACCCAAACAACCTTGGGCAAAGATTGAAAAAGGCCCCTCCAAAAAGACCCCCAGGGGTTGCAGAAAGGTTTGGGAAGAACAAGCCAAAAGGTGATTTTAAAAAAGACATGGGAACAGGGGAAGAAGGCCATTATGCCCGATAAAGAGGATTTGCCCATAGACAAACTTAAGAGAGTTTATGTAAACATAGGGGGGGGGGGGGGGGGGTATAAAAAAAGCTGACAAAGACGGGGCTTTAGTAGTTTTAAATGACAGAAATTACATTAGAGACGGGAGAATAAGCACCTTAATGACGATAGAAACTACAAAGACTAGTAACACCAAGATAGAGAAGAGGCCTTGCAAGAGCGATAGGAGAGAGTCAAAAATTCTACATAAACAGGTTGCTGTACACAAACCTTGGAGACCAACGCTAGGAATCTAAAAGCTAGGAGTTTTCAGCAACAGAGGATGCCTGCATTCTAGTCACATCAAAGCAAGCATATGCCCTCATTGGTATGTCTCCTAAACACATGAAGAGAGTAGAAGAAGCTACAGGCTACATCGAGGTCTCAGGGAACGCATTCTTAAGTGTGGTGGATGTAAGTTGCGGCCCAACAGCAGCGCCAGTAGACAGATTTGTTAACCACCTTTTTAGACCCCCACTTTTAGACATCTTTCTTCGTAATAGGTTACAGGATACTCAGATATTTTAAGGAAATGAAGGAAGCCCAGCCATGATTCCCAAACTAAGCTCGTATCCCTATTCTTCGTGATATTTTATCATTATATCCATCAATCGGCCAGGATGAAGCTGCTGTGTAGTGGTTAGGCTAAAATATTATGAAAAAACTATGGGTAAAATCATTGGCATAAGGCCCCTGAGGGGCAGCAGATTTCAACATCAAAGCCTTCCCCCACCTTCTATCTGCATCAAGGAGGGGAAATTGATCATGTTCCATGGGGACACTGCTAGATTCAATAACAGATAACTGAAAAGCAATGAAGCAAAGGTAGCTGCTATTGGAGCTTCAGTGTCAGTCGCCTATAGCGAGATATAACGTCCATGGCAAGCAAATAGAACACAAGGAAAAGGCTACAAAACCAACGTCAAAGTATATTCTATTAGATATATAGAGAAATTTTCGGGATTCTTCACGAGGTACAGAGGAAGTGAATTAATAGGCTATATTGTCAACGGGGAGGCATGACTTAACACGTTTCGCTACCCTGACCTGAAATTTACCCTGGAAAACGGAGTGCAAAGTAAAAACTCCGCTCTTCTAGATCATCTTAGTGTATTGGTAACAACGACAATGGTACCACTATCAAAACACCAATCCCCTATCTATCAAGCCCTTCCTACACGAGCAGTCCAGTATTTGCATTTCGAGTCAAGCCATCATCCAGGGATCGTGAAAGAGATCCTTACCTTTCTCCCTAAGGCATTAGTAAGTTAAAGAAAAATAAGTGAAAATAAGTATAGAGGGAGCATTACAAGAAAGGCCTCAGGTGGTTTTCAAATAGGAGGATATGGCACAGAACAAATAACCTAAAGTCGGTAAGCGCATGGAAAAGAGTAAAGAATATCCTAAGAGAAGTCTTGTTCAAAAGAGACCCCATCGGCTAAACATGGGCGAGAGTAATCTAACCTATAGATAGTACTGCTCAGATCTTAGCAACACCCATTAGAGCCTTCTTTGAAATCCTAGTGGATTGGATACAACTGAGATTCAAAAGTCAGTAACATGGAAGGAAGAGTTTTATATGGTCCCCCCACCTATGATAGCATGGGATAAGCGATAAGCAGTTGGCTGAGCAAAAGCTTTACTAATTATATGCCCAGTTACCACCTCTCGACCCCTGCACCGAAGAAAAGAAAGACAGCTAGATGCAAACTGAAGACGGAGTTAACAGGGAGGGGAGCTTTTGAAGGGAGCAAATGGGACGTAGAACCACAATACAAGAAAGACTCCACATTCTCCTGCGAAACTAACATTTTATTCGCTCGGTAGGTGGGGAAGTTACAGGAGACAAAACAATAACATCCTAAAGGGCTTATAATCGATAGGTAGCACATACTCTACATTCTCTGAAAGCTACCATCTAAGTTAGTAGTTCTGGAGATTAAGAGAGGCAAGCATAAAAACCGGTTAAACATGGTATATGAAAGCAGATAAAAGGAATAATCAGAGAGTAAGTTTAAATAAACTAAGTATAGTCAAATAAAAGTTGTAGAAATCGGTTGCAGCAATAAAACATCCGAATAAAGTATATCAATATGAGTAAAAGAAAACATCAATACATATTATATAAAGATAGATATAGGATGATAGATATTAATAGATTATATGCACAATCTATAATAAAAGATCTGATAAGTAAGGAAAAGAAAGAATAAAAGATTGGTGACAAACATAAGCTCAACGACCGTTAAGAGTTACAGGAAGCAAATAAATAAGACACACTAATGAGAATAGATATGGCTGAAATATCTTTTATTTAAAAAACTATGGCATGAATACATATTCATAGTTAGCACTATTAAAGGCTAACCACTTATATGAGATAATCTATATTTACCAAAGAAGAACATGGCAAACAATTAACTTGATGGGGGAAATACATAACTATATAATTCCAAACTGATAAGTTAGCAAAGCAATATTTATTTTCTAGTCAGTTCAAGTGAAATTCAAAGAAGAATGTAATGTACTATAGGCCGTCCGGGCGAGAGCGTATGGTAGGAATGCTATCTCGCACACACATGACGGTGTACCTCCTTTGATATGACAGGTAACCAGCAAAGGAGCTAGGAGTATCAGTGGCAAAGTAGGGTCATAGACTAATCCGACGCCTATGCCTATAAGTTTTAACACGTGGCTGTATCCCTGCTAAATATATTAGTTTAGCAGCCAGATATAGCATATAAACGAATACAATAATAAAAATCAAGAAGATATTTATATCTCTGGTAATAGCATATTTTCGTCATATAAAAGTAAGGGCAGAGGTATTACCAATATAACAGGAGTCAAAGATGGGTAAGAATGTAGGGGTATTACATAGAAATAAGATAAAGAAAAATAAATGTAACAATACATATTACATTTTCTTAATTAAAAAAGCTAACAGCACAAATAAATATAAAAATATATACTGACAGAAATATAATTCATCAGTAAAAGTAGGACATTATTCAGAGGGCTAGTGATACATGAGCACAGAAATAAGGTGAAGTATATTTAGAACTAGGTTAGAGACTATTGATTGAAAAAGGAAAAGATTTGGGGGGGAACATATAAGCTATATCTGAAAAAAAACAGGACAGAAAGGATGATGGACAGTTAGTCAGGACTAATTAAGACCTACAAGGTGAAACTAACAAAACAGAAAGAAAATTATTAGCAATACATATATGCTTCTCATTTAGATAATCTTATTTTATTTTAAAAAATAGAAAAACAGAGAAAAAAAAAAAATATATATATAAAAGAATCGCTATAACTGAGTAATTGAAAATAAGTAGGGGCGAAGGTTGAAACATATATATGAAGTAACACACAAAGGAATATCATCTAACATTTGCTGTTCAGCAAAATATTAACTATACAATGAAGAGAAGTTAGGTTTGTATTTGGGCTGGGATTTGGGGGAAGATATTTGCTGTCATAGAAATCTAGACGGGGGGACTGCGGGAAGTTGCAATACGCCAGGCAGTAGAAGCCGAAGTCAGGGACAAAGTGAATTTCTCGCGCTCTCCTTACTCATGGTTATTCTGAGTATTAAAAGAAGTAAACATATCAACGAAATGGTATTAAGAAAAACACAAAACACCAGATAAAGCAATAAGGACAGTTATAGAAATGGCACAGCACAGAAAAATAAATAAATTGCAAATAAATAATAAAATAATAAAAATATAAAAAAATAAAAATAATCGTCAATCGGCGGGAACTACTTAAAAGTTGGATACAAAGAATGTGTTAAAGAAGTACAAATAAAGAAATAGAAAAAATTTTAAAAATATATGGAAAAAAGAAACAAGGAAAACTTAGAATCTGGGATCATGTTATTAGGACATATGTACAGGATAGACAAAAGAAGGAGTATGAAGGTGATTGTATTAAAATGAAAAAAGGGAAATTATATAATGGAATAGAAGAAAGAGATTTTTAACAGTGTACAACATGCATAGTGATTCTTTCCCCGGACATAGGGGAGACTAAAACTCACTCACGCCTCCTCTTTTGTTCCTAGTGCTGAAGCTTTTTTTAGTTTTATTGTTCCTACCTTATCCCTCTCTTGTTTTTCGAGAGGGGGGGCTGTTGTTTACGACACATAGAAAAAGAGAGCTTAGCCAGTACCCAAGTCGCCCGAAGACTACAAGTGGTTATCCCCCCCGATACGGCGCCTGTAGAGAATCATTGTGGTGTACCTTGGGGGGGGGGTGCGATACTAAATAACCTAGATTTCTCTTTCCTAAATTACCTTTTTTTCTTTCTCAGTAATCCAATTCTGCGCTTTAGGAATGATAGCAGTGAGACAGGGCCCTCAAAATGCCGGTATCCCGTATAATGCCCACAACAACCTACCTAATACTGCCCTGACCAAGTGTAGCCCCATAGGGGGCTCCTGCTTGTTCCTCCTCTTTATGCCCTTTAATTTGAAACTACCAGGGATGAAGCTACACCATAGGTGTTGGGTCCTTGGGCTCGGCCCTCCTCTCGTCGGGCACCTCCTCCACTTTTCATCTGTTAGTTTTGTTTTGGATTTTGTTCCGTTGTGATAGATATTTTTGCCTGATAAATCTGTTTGTTTTTACAGAATGAGTAAAAGAGAGTAGAATTAATGGCTCATAGCTGTATGAACTTTTCCCTTGCCTACAACCGGCAAACATGACTATCTCTTGGAGAGATGAGGCACAAGGAACACTACTAGGGCCCACCAGTTCACACAGGTAGCATTAGGAGTGGATAGGTCTGCCTTCCCTTCCCTGGATGGAGCGCAACCAGCAGAGACTATTATGAACAAGACTGACTCACCAGTGAATAGCAAGCCGGCTGGGATGAGCGCCCACACTAAGGAAGGAACACAGTTTTAGCTATGACCCGTCTTCTTTATTCAGTCATGTATATAATGTATTGCTTTCATGAATAAAAATTCAGTATTCGCGCCCAGCCGTTACACCTGATGAGGTAGCACTTTGGCCGAAAGCGAACTCTAGTGCTGTGGGTTTACAGTGTAAGTTGTTTAAAGTGAAATTGTGTGATTATTCTTTTTCCTAGTGAGCTTAAAATAGTGTACTTTAGTAGACAAGTGATATACAATACCAGTTGATAGGCAAGAACTAAGAGAGAGAAAAACAACAGGAGAGACGCCAGTCAGCAGGCATTTATAGCGGTTGTCTAGAGTTCCGGGGGGGGGGGCCCCAGCCAAATAGGATCTTAGGTTTCTCTTGTTTGTTTTAGCTTTGATAAGCGTCTTGTTATTTTTTTTTTTTATTAAAGGTTATTTATCTGCACATAGGGGTGGGGGGGCCATGACTACTGCGTGTAACTCAGTCTTGCAAGGCCTCTTGTCATTTTCCTGCCTCAGAAGTAGAGTATAGGGATAAGAGTTTTTTTCGATATGTGAGTGGTGTAGATATGTTCTAAAAGTTTGCAGAGTTTTAGATCAGTGACTAAAATGTACGACTCAGGTGATAGGTGTGAACAGAGCCATAATTTCTGAAAGAAAAGTGTGAAAGATACTGAAAAGATGGTAAGAATAAGTAAAGTTTGAAAGGCTAAGAGATGGGGGTGTGGGGGGGAACTAGAGTCTAAGTGAAGTCGTTCTTAGCGGCAGGGTAATGGCGTTATGTTAATAAAGTGTGGTGAAATAAGCGACCAAGGAAAGAAAGGCTTGTTTGACATAATCTATAAAATTTCCCGTCTGCTGATCGCAAAGTAACTCCCTAGTCAACTTTGAGTTGATTCAGAAGTGTACTCGCTTGTTACATTCGAGCCTAGCTTGATTATACTAAACTAGCGGCTAGCAAGGTTATCACATGTAGCTTAACCTCTTGTTCTCGACAAGAGCAATTCTAGACACCCAAAAGGTCCTGACCTACCTGGCTGTAGGCCCTTAGTTTACAGGGGTCGCCTAGTCGCATTGAATTACCACGTTTCTGGGCTGAAAAAACAGCTAGCAAGGACGTTAGGGCAGAGTATCTGTGTTAGAGGATTAGATGGGGGCATCGATGGTCAATTCAGTTAAACCAGGATTAAGTGCGAAGGGAGAACTAGAGGAGTACCATCAGAGGAAAGCTATGACAAGAGGGAAGATTCTAATGTATTTAGCACCGCAGTTAGGACCAGATTTAGGCATGGAATAAGTGGCACAATAAGGAATAGAAAAAGTGGAATATTACCTATTCCTGAGATCCTTGAAAAAGAATCCAATAATCCATTGCCTTAGAGAGTTGGTGGGCTCATGCCGCTTATATTCCATGGACAAAGGGGGATCCGCATAGGAGAGTCGTCGCGCTATTAGCTCCGCGTCTGCCTAAGGACTAGATGGACCAGACTGATATATAAGGATAGTACCCGCTTCCCAGATAATTTGAAGACACCCATGATAGATCCCCCCCTGTGTAAAGGATCACCATAAATGCAAAAAAAAGATTCCATTAGGTTGAGTAAGTGTGTACTCATAAAGCTAGGTCATTACAGAGTAGTAAACGTGCATAGTGTGAAACAGACAGGAGTGCGAGGGAAGTGACTGGAGATTTTGAAGTAACAGTAACAAATACTCGCAACCCCCGAGTCAGGATGCAGGTCACTAGCCTCCACGTGGCGTAGAAGAAATGGGGGGGAGTTGATATGGGGGCTAAGGTGCAGCAAAGAAATGGTACAGGGTTGTTTAGCTGCCCCATAAACTTAGAGGGCAGAGGCTATTGAACTAGGATGAAAACTCAGTACTCAATTATAAATGAGACTGAGAAAGAAAAAGTCCAAAGGAAACATACAGATAATCATGGCCTATGAAGCATGTGCAAAAAAAGCTTATATGGCAGTGCATGCACAGATGAACAACAACAAACTACCCACGCTACTTCCCCCACCTCTACCTAAAGAATTAATGGTTTGTTCATATGTGGGAATACAGTATACAGAGTGAACATGTAAATCTGGAGGTCATTCACCCACAGAGGAGACAAGAAAAATGGTGGAGGGCAGTATGAATAATGATACTGGCAACAGTATCGGTTTGTATTGAAAAGAAATAGGAAAATCACAAGACAATAACATTGTGAAAACCTGATGAGAGTCTTGAAAATGAAAGAAAATGCAAGGTCAAAAACGTTGATCCGAACTCAAGACGGCCCAAGAGCAACACAAGTGATCGAAAACATAAACAACGAAAGGCGACTATGCATCAGCTGTTGAGAACCACTCATGGACACTTCACAGCTATCACATGGAAGCGAATGCAACATAAACAGACACAGAGGAGAACCAGCTTCAGAGAGAGAGTTTTGCCCCCACGCCTCTAAATTCGTCATCGACCACACCTAAGAGGACAGCAGAGAGAATGTGTGTCCATGAACACTAAGAAGGATCCCCGCATCTCTCATGAAGAGTCGTGAAACTACCAGGTAGGCCACCTTCTGCAAGGACAAGAATAATAACGGCAGAGAGGACCGGACACCCCCCAGGAAGATTACGAGACGATATCACCCCGCTCGCCATTCTCCCCCCTCTTCTCCCCCACCCGGTCCCACTTGAGAAGCACATCTAGTATGTACCCACGACCCCAGCCATAGTGAACAGCTTAATGAATGCACTGATATGCTAAGGGAAAGTAGTACAAAGTCCTTGGATAGTTGGAAGGTATTAGGAAATAAATGCGCATAATACAGAACTACGCCTCACACGATCCTCCCTAACACCCGCGCCGGGACCATTAAACGAAGATCCTAGCAGTAGTACGAACCCTAGAGTACATAGGTGGAGGGACTAGTGCAGGCCCCCAAGCAACACTTCTGGCAAGGCTTACATGCTATATGGCAAGGAGGAAAAAGAAAGAAAAAAGCACAGAAAACGAAAAGTAAATACAAACAGGAACAGTACATGCAAAGAAAAAACAAATAGACAGCGAAACAGAGCAAGGACCCACAGAGAAAATGGGGGGGGGGGGGGGGTGGGGGGGGGGCGAAACATCATCTTCAGTCCCTGTTTTCAAGTTCATCCCATTAATCTCACAAGCAGGATTTCAGAGAGACTATACCCAGCGACCCCAAGGGAAAACGAGCAGACACAAGGTATACCCTAGTATACTCCGAGGCTGCACCACGAGCCCCAGTACCGACCAAAGAACCAGAGCAAGACAGGAGAGAACAGACCCCAAGGAGCTACATGGCAACAGAGAAAAGCGAACGACCAGAGTATGCGACAGGACGACCCCAGGAAGCACAGATTAACACCACCTCACCAGACAGACCTTCAGAACTACCGTCCTACAACACGAGATTCACTGGGGAAGCAAACCCTCCCTCAGAGAAGACGCCATAGCGACGTGCAACCCAGGATAACACAGTGAAGTTGCACGCTCTAAGGAGACAAGAGGTGGTATGACGCATACGCCTCACCCAAGGACACACCCCTAGGAGGACTATGGTTTAATCCGAGCTCAGGGCACGCCATCAGGCGGAAAACTTGGAGGCCAACCAGGGAGGAATTCAAGGAATTCCTCAAGACAGATACTGCTCAGGACAGTATACAAACACACTCTACCTGGATCAAGTCGCAACGAGGCGTAGAGTAAGCGCATTGTAGGGCATTAGTATAGAAGCTAGTATCAGATATCTAGGGCAACATGAATAGATGGAGAATTATTGAAGATACAGAAGTAGAAGCTAGAGAAGGATGCAACTTTCATCTTACATAACAGGTAAGCGTGTGTCCCCTGTTCAGGACCCCGAACCTCTAAAAAGAAAAATCCAACTTAGTAACGCATTGACCTCCTCTTTTTCCACAACGTCGAAGAAGAAGCCAACAGGATGGTTATCAAATGCCCTTCTCTGGTCGGGACAATTGGCCTTGCCAAAGGATTAGTATGAGAAAAATTTACCCTCTATAGACTATACCTATGGCATAAGATTGAAAAAGACCCCTCCAAGTAGACTTCTGCAGAGGTTTCATGAAAGATGAACGGACAGCTAGGTAGAGTGAAAAAGTACAAGGTAGAGTAGCAGACGGAAGAGGCCTAATACTCTACAGATAAAGTAGAGAGAGCCCCTAGACAAACTTAAAGAGATGAATAAATAACATAGTTATAATAAACAAGCTGACAAGACGGCTTTAGTATTTTAAAGACAGAAAATTACATTAAGATGGGGATAAGCACGTCTTAATGACATAGAACTACCTACAAATCAACGAGCTAGAACAATCTCAGAGGAGCCTTGCAAAGGGAGTTGATAACAGAGAGGTAAAATTCAACATAAAGCAAGGTTCTCAACAACCTGATGACTCGTCAGGAATCAAGAAGTAGGAGTTTTTCAGCAAGCAGAGGGATCCTATAGCTGCACATGGGCACACTCAGGCAAGCATTCCCCTACATTGTATGTCTCCCTAAGACACAACAGGAGTAGTACAGAAAGAAGAGTACATGGGAACATGGCCAGGGAGACCTGTCTTAAGTGGGGTGTAGTGCCGCCAAACTCAAGGCCAGTAGACAGGATAGTGATAAAGCCACTTTTGAAACGCCCCTATAATATAGACATTACTTCATTGTGGCCGGACAAGGTCTACGAGATCACTTCAGATTTTTAAGGAAATGAAGGATGCCACATGTATTACCCCTGAACCTACGATCCGAATGTCAAGTTGATATTGTATCATTAAAATACAGCATCATCTCCCCGCAGGGAAGAAGCTGGCATTGTGATCGGTTGCAAATTTTATTTAACAAAAGACTATGCGAATATTGTCAGGGCGCCGCCTAGGCAGCTGATATATCAACATGCAAAGCAGACCCCCCACCTATCTCATACAAGGAGGGGATTGATATGATTACTGAGGGTGTAGAACAACTGCTAAGATCAATAAGCAGATATCTATACAAAGCAATGCAAAGGTTACTGCTATTGAGACTTCAGTGGTCAGTCCGCACATAGGCATATACTTGGCGGTATCTTATGCGAAGACATAGAGGAATAAAAAAGGACAAAGTCTAACAAAAACCACACCATAAAGATATTCTTTAGAGTATAAAGAGCCATATATTAACGTGATCTTCATCGGGATACAAGAGAATGAATATAATGGCATAATCACTGAGGATACTACACACGTTCCAAGATGCGTTTCAACGACACCCTGAACTGAAATACCCTGGAATGGCGCAAAGCAAACCTCCCTCGCAATACTACCTAGTGTAATGGAACAATGACATGTAACCCTCCAAACAACCACGTTTCTACAAGCCTTAACCAACACTGAGGGCATATATTGCATTCTCAGAAAGTCATAGTCAGCCATCATCCAGAGCAATGAAGAGATCCTTACCTTCCTCCCAACATTAGAATTAAAGCAATAGATAAGTGAACAATAAGAACCTACGGAAGGGAGCATTACAACGAAATGGTACGGTTTTATCAGAATAAGGCCATAATGAAAACAAATAACTAGAATAAGGATCGGCGCTTGAAGAGTAAAAGATCCCTAGAGGAATAGTCCTTCGTATGAGCAAAAGAAACCAGATAGCTTAACTTGGGGAAGAGTAAATTATACGGCTCTATGATATACCTCAGATCATAGCAACCCACGCCGCATTTTTTATCGAGCTTAGCACCTCTTGTGAATTCGCTTGATGGAGATTGGATACAACAGATTCAAAGGCAAGATCAACCTTGGGAGGAAGATTTTAAAATGTCCCAAATCCAACACGCTGTATGATAGGCTATCGGATGAAGAATAAAGGGCCAGATGCTGACCATACTAATAGAGCCGACATCCTCACCATAACACCCCCGTGAACCGAATAAAGATAAGACGCTAAGATGCAAAAGAAACGGAGCGATAACAGGGGAGGAGGTTAAGGTAAATGAAGGAATAACAAAACAAAAGACTGTCCACCATATCTCGCTGAAACTACACAGTTTTTTTCTTCTTAAGCTTCAGGTAAGTACAGAATAAAAGAGACAAAACAACACCTATGCTTTATGGCAGTAACATCAGACTCTACATATCTCTGGAATGCTGACAGGATCAAAGTTAGTAGTATCTGGAGATTACAACATATAAAAACCGGGTTAAAAATGGTATACAAATAAAGATAATCAGAGAGAATATAAGAATATAGCAAATATGAGTAAAAATAAAGTGTCTGAAATCGGTCGAATAAACATCACGAAAAATATAAATCAATATGAGTAAACAAAGCAATACTATAAGGGCTAATATAACATAGATAGATAATAAGATACAGGAGATATCAGACATGTCGACATAATATAGTAAAGATTCTGATAAGTAAGAACAAAAATAAAAAATTTCGTACTGAATGATAAAGCTCAAGCAGGTACAGGGGAACTACTTAGAATAGATAACTGCCTAATACTTCTTTTTTAAAAAACTTATGCTATGAATATAATGAAGGAACAACGAGCCCTTAAATGGATAACTCCATATTAATTATTAGCAAAAAGAACTATCTGCAAACAATAACTGATGGGAAATACGCTTAATAACTAATATTTGGCCAAATGATAAGAACAATACTTATTTTATATTCTTCACAGTTACAGTGAAAGCAAAAGAGATGTGAATTACTAATATAGGGTAGGAGATGCTTCTCCCACACACAGGATGACGGTGGGACCTCGCTTTGACTTGTCAGGGTAACCAGCAGAAGGAGCTAGAGTCAGGTTGCAAAGTGACATTCTTCTCAGCCGCCTTCGTGCCTTATAAGGTTTACACCACTGCTGGAAGATCTGCCTTAAATATATATTAAGCAGAAAAGATATAAACAATTCAAATAATAAATCAAGAAATATATAAAATAACTCGGAGTAATAACGCATATTTTCATAATATAAAGACTAGAGCAGAGTAATTTTAAGCAATATTAGAGGATCTAAGATGGGTAAGAATGAGTGATGAATATACATGAAAATAAGAATAAAGAAAAATATAATATACAATACAAATTCTACCAATATATCTGATTATAATAAAACAGCTAACAAGCACAAATAAACTATAAAAGTAATACTGAGACAGAAGCATATAATTCAACGTCAGTAAAGTAGGTGCATCATCACATGAGGGTAGTGAAACGACTTAGGACAGAAAAAAGTGAATGATTAATTCGTAACTAGGATAAGAGACTTGATGAAGAAAGGAAGCATATAACATGTAACAAGTTATTAAAAAGAACCGGAGCACAGAAAAGATATGGCACAAATAGTCAGACGAATAACGACACATAGGTTGATAACAAAAGCACCAAGAAAATATAATTACAATACAATATATTGTTGCTCTTTACGGCATAACTTTATTATTTTAAAAAAAAAAATATTTTATATAATAAGAATTGCACAGAAATTGTAGATAAGTACACTAGAGGTTGAACATATATAGTGAATTAACCAACAACAGAATTCATAAGGCGGCTTTCTATGTACAGCAAAATAACTATGACAATGAAGAGAAGTTAGGTTTAAGTGGAGTAAGAGAGAAATTCTGGTACAATATACATCTTACGGTGCCTATTCTTGTAATTGGCAGATACTCACAGACAGTAAGAGCCCAAGTCAGGTGACACATGGACTTTCAGCCTCTCCTACTAAACATAGTTATCTGTGTATTAAAAGAAGTAGGAACATATATAAAATGGATATTAATAACAACACGCACATATAAAAGGCAATAAGAGTTATAGAAATGACAAGCACAGAAAAAAATATTAATAAAACAAATAAAACTAAGATAAATAGAAAAATATATAAAATAAAAATAATCAATCGTAAGAATACTCATCAAGAGTTTTGGCATGCCAAAGTGTGTTTAAAACATACTAAATATAAGATGATATACGGATCAAAATTATGGAAAAGAAACTAGGAAGAAACTTAGAATCTGACAATATACATGGAATATACAGATTAAAAAAGAGGACGTATGAAGTGATTTAGCAATGCAAATAATGGAATATATAATGGATAATGAAGGTTTTTACAGTTGTAAATATGCATAGTAGTTCTTTATCTTCGCATTTTCGCTGGCGACATAGGGGGATACTTACAACCCACTCACTCTGGTGGGCACGACTGCGCTCTCTTCTTTTGATCGCTAGTCTTAAGCGATTTTTTTAGTTTTTATATGTTACCTCCACACTTAATCGCTTTAATCCGCTTTGTTTTTACTAGCTCCCGTTGTACAAGCAACAGGAAATAGCACAGCTTGGGCAAGGTAACCGACCCCAAGTCCAACGAAAGAGCTAACGCAAGTGTTCCAACCGGCGGTCCCGCCTGCAGCCTGTAAGAGGTCCACCTTTCTCTTGATATGATACAATAGCCGCACCTGATTCATTCTCTGTTCTCTAAATTACTAAACCAATCTGTTTATCTTTCTTTCAGATATCCAAGCGACGCTCCTAGTAAATATAAGGGCAAGCGTTAGAGACGAGTCCACCCGCAGCAACTAACCTTACGTATTCTGGCACTGACGACAAGTGTACGCCGCTATTATGGGCTACTCTGCTTGTTCACGTCTTTGCTTGAGAAGGCCTCCTTTTAAATTTTGAAACACCTAGGAATGAAGCTACAACTTTTCTTACACAACGAACTCAGGCATGTCTGTGGTCACTTGGGCCCCGCTCCACTCTCCCTTTCTGTTTATTGGTGTCTTGGTGTATTTCGTTGGAGTGCTATAGTGAATGGTTGCCAGTACATTTGTTGTTTGTTTATCAGAATGTCACTAACAATAGGGCAGTGTTAGTAGCGATAGATGCTCATAACCTTTCACAACCTCTACCCAAACAGGACACTTCTGGGAACGAGTGAGCAAAGGAACAACCGGACATAGGCCCGAGCCTTAAGATCACCACAGAGAGCATTAGGACGTGGATAGGCTGGGCGCAATACCCGACATTCCCAGCATTTGGATGGATCCAACGATAGTAGAGAAGCGTATGGAACGAGACTACCTGCTCAGTGAAATACAAGGCCCTGGGATATGCGGTCCCACTACGGCAAGGAACACAGATCTTTAGCGAGTGACACATACTTTCTTAATCAGCATGTATCAGAATATACATATATGTAGTGTCCTTTAGAATAACTAGAGTACGAGGCCTATTTTCTCGGGCACCGCCACCTTAGCACCTGATGAGTGACCATTAGCAGCGGACCGAAAGACGACTCGTGCATGTGGGCATTACTGTGTAGCTGATCAGTACTAGATATTGCAGTTTTTTAATTGTTGATTTGGCTCCTTAGTGCCTATACTAATTATATTATAGTGACAAGTGATCATTACAATTACTATATCCCGAGTGGTATAAGCAGAGAACTACAAGAATAGCAAAACTACGCACCAGCAAGAAGACCTGAGCAGCTAGCTTATATACGGTTTTCCTAGAGTTCCCCAAAAGATCTTTAGGTATTCTCTGTAATTTTTTAGCTTTGATAAGTACTTTAATTTTGTTTTTAATAAACAGGATTTATTCTCTTCACCGATAATAAATACTACCAAAGCGACTTCTGGATTTGGATATCAGCCTCACTGTAGTTTCCCCTGTCTCCAGGATAGTACAGGGTATAGGATAAAAGTTTGGGGATTGGTTGTGAGTGGTAGAATGAATTAATTGTTCTAAATTTATCATGAGTTTTAGATATCAGTAGACAAATGTAGATGCTCAGCTATGAATAGGAGTGAAACTAGACTACTAAAAATTGCTTGAAAAAAAGTGTGAAAGATACTGGAATGAGTAAGAAATAGTAAAATAGATTAGAAGAGGCTAGAGAATAGAGTGTGGGAACTCATCTAAGTGAAGGGATTCATTAAGCTCAGGGTATGCGATATGATTATAAATGTGTGGTGAAATAAGGACAAGGAAAGTAAAGGTTAGTTTACATAATCGTATAAAATTTCCCCATTTCAGATCAAAGGTATACCAATAGCTAATGACCCCTTAGTCAACTTGAGTTTGATTCAAATTGTATCCTGTTACTCCTCTCTATAGCATGATATATAGCTAGCAAGGTAATCCATGTAGCTAACCCTTGGTTACATCGATACAAAAGCATTCTGGAACCCAAAAGTATGATCCGGAACCATAACCTCGGTCCGTAGCCTCTTAAGGTTTCTTTCAGGGCAGTCCTAGTCCTTGAATTAATACCAACCTTGTCTTGAAAACAGCTTAGTGGGGGGTGTGGGGGGGGGGGGGGGATCAAAGTGAAGTGAGCTGTATCATGTACTTGATAAGGAGAATTAGGTGCATGGCATGGACAATACCCAGGAATAGTCAGGCTGGGAGGGGAACTAAGGGGGTCTAGTATGTCCTATAGCAGAGGCAAGCTAGTACAGAAGGGGAAGATACTAAAATGATTATGAAGCATAGACGTAATTCTCCCAATTAGCCCATTTACATGTGGAATAGTATGCATTAAATAATGAAATAGAAAAAGTTGAAATTCTATCCCTATGGTACAGCGGCTCCAGATAATCGTCATAGTGGCCTTTAAAGGGTGGTGGGCTGCACCCATATTCTATGGACAACGGGATCCGCATAAGTAGTGTCTCCTTTATGATCTCACCCATCCTTATAGGACTAGATGGACTCAGTGATTATATCAGGGAAGTAACCCACATTCCCTAGATAGTATTTGTAAGACATACACATGATAGATCCCCCCATAAAGACCATTAGGGCCAAAAAAGAATTTTCTCATAGGTTAAGTAAGTTGTCACTCATTAGAAAGCTATGTCATTAGCCAGATATAGAATACATGTGATAGTGTTAAACAGACTAGTCTGGGACGGAGGATTTTGAGCTAACAGTAGCAAATACTCCACGAATTCGTGCGGCTCATGAGTCAGTATGACCATACCTCCCAGGTGGTAGTAGAAATGGGGGATTTGATATGGCTAAGTGCATGCTAAAGACAATGGCAGGGGTTGTTATAGGCTTGCCCATCTTAGAGCAGAGTATTGACGATTCTTAAGTTGGGTAGGGGGGGGGGGGGGGGGGTATAGGGGGGGAAGACAAACGTCATATTTCATTAAAAATGAGTTGAAAGATAATTGCCGGAAAACATACAGAGTAATCTGCCATGAAGCATCGGGGCAAAAATGGCAATGCTTGTGCTAGCATTGAAGATAAAAAAAACAACGACGGCACCTAGAGGTCTTGCTCCGCACCAACTACCTAAAGAAGTAATGGTTTGTCTATGTGGGAATATAAGTTGAACATGTAGATGGAAGCGTCACTACCCCAACAGAGGAAGAAATGGTGGGCGAAGGCATGTATGAATATGATCTGCAACAGTATGGGTTTGGTATTGTAAAGAATAGGAATACACAGACAGATTAACCTTAATTGCTAAAATGATGAGGATTCTGAAAATGATGGAAATGAGAATAATCAAGGACTAGAAAACGTGAGGTCTGCAATACACCAAGTGGATTGAAGACCAAGATAATAACAAGAGACACGGAGGCTAATAGTGAGCATAGCAAGTTGAGTTACGCCGGCTTCACTATGGAATAGGATCAACCAGTCACACAGAGGAGAACCTTATCCAGTCTTGGCAATGATAGAGGAGTTTTTTGCCCGCACCCTCTTAGAAGAGTCATCCGACCACCCTTAAGGAAGAGAGAGATGTGTTGTCTGCATAACACAAAGAGATACGCCACCAGTTCTGTCTATGAAGGAGTGAAGATACATACACCAGGTGAGTTCCGCCATCTCAAGGACTCAAGAAAATACGCAAGAGTAGACTCGTCACCCCACAGGAATTACGGGAGACGATATCCCTCCCTCTCCCTCTCCGCCACGACAGCGCCCTCGTCTCTCGGGGATCCCCCCATCCACCGCTTTGAGCCATCTAGAAGTGTACCCGCACCTCCCCCCTATGAATACTTAATGATGGCACTGATATGCGAGGGAAAGTAGTACAGTCTTAGAGATAGGTTGGAAAGGTATTTAGGGAATAAATGGCATAGATAAGAATCCCCCCTCCGACCTAGCCACCCACGCACCTACAACCAATTAAACAAGAATCCAGCAGTAGTAATGCATAATCGACCTGCCAGTATGCAAGGTGGAATAAGGTGAGCCCCAGCTCAAGCTACCTGGCAAGGGCCATTACGCTATGCACGGAGGAAAAAGAAAGAAAGCAAACTGACGTACAGAAAAGAAAAGAAGTACAACCGCAGGGCAGGCGACGGCAACACAGAAGAACCAAATAGACAAGAAACCGAGCAAGGAACACAGAAGAGACAAACCAACTCCATCCGACAAGGAGCAGGGATTTTCAGAGAGATTGATCTCCAAGGGTGGAAAGGAAAACGAGCCGAGGACGGGCAACAGGTATCCAGAACGATTCCCTCGGCCCCAACGTCACCGGTCCAGGACCAAACAAAGAAACTAAGAGTGCAAGAAACAGATGAGTAGCTAGGAGCCCAAGGAGGTCTACCTGGCTAAAGGAACGAGCCTAATACTGGCAGAGTACTGGCAGGAACCCAGGAACACAGATTATCTTTGACTTACCACCTCCCAGACAGACGCTGTTCAGGATACCTCCTACACACTAGTATTAGCTCCTGGGGCACAATACGCCCCCTTCAGAAGAAAGCTCGCAAGGCGACGTGGCAACCCAGGAGCAACACAGTGGAATTGTGCAGCCAAGGAGACAAGAGTGACTGGCAGAGCCACAGGGTAACCCCCAGAGGACTCTGGTACCTAGCGCTAGGGACACTTGCGGAATACATGGCAACGCATGGGGAGGAATTTCACACCCAGGAATTCGGCAAAGTGACGCTAGGAAACGCATGCTCACAGGACGAGCAAAACACACCTATGGTTTGCAAAGGAACAGGCAGGAAGGATAGGGGGGGGGGGGGTGGGGGGGGGGGGGGGGGGGGAAGGGGGGGGGGGGGGGGGGGGGGGAAAAACAGTGGCAAGGAGAAGCCAGAGGGAACTAGGGGATGGAATTAATTGTACGCAGGATAGTAGACTAGAGTAAGGAGCAACCATTTCAATGGCTTACATAAGGTATATCTTATGTCGCAGGGCCCACCCAAAAAAAAAATCCAATTAGAAGCATTGACCGTCGATCCTTTTCACCGGGAACTTGAAGTAAGAAAGCAAAGCAGTTAAAGGTTTAACAAATGGGCCCTTGACGACATCGCTGGGTTCAATTGGGGCAGCTTGCACAAAGATTAGGAAAATTAGTCAAACCCTCGATAACAACTACCCCTATGGCTAAAGATATAAAAAGCCCTGCACAAGAAAGACTCCCCAGGTGCATGAAAGGATTGAAGAATCAGCCTAGGTGATTTGAAAAAGGAAGCAGTAGTATAAGACAGAGGAAGATAGAAGGCTGTAGAATATAGACAAAGATAAAGAGAGAGTACCCTAGGTAGGATAACTTAAGAGCAGATGTAAATCATGTTTATAATAAAAAAAGCTGACACCATAAGACGCTTCTAAGTAGATTTATATAAGACAGATAAATTAGTCATTAGATGGGGAATAAAGTACAACTATATTGCGATATGATAACACATCAAAGAGCTAGAACATCCAGAGGAAGGCCTAGGGGCTAGGCCGGCCGGGCCAAAAAAGAGATGATAAGGAGAGTAGTAAAATTCTATTTAACAGTTCCACACTTGGATGACACACAGGAATCAAAAGTAGGAGTACTGTTTCGGCAGGTCAACCAGAGGTATGTGCCCTGTCTAGCATACAAAGCAAGCATTTCTGCTCCCCTTTGGTTATGTTCTCCTAAGAGAGCACATAAGGGAGAGTAGAAAAGATACGGGACATGGCCAGTGAGACCAGTTAGTCCCATCTATAAGTGGGTGTAGTTGCGCAGACCAGGGTTTGGACAGTTAAGACAGATTTGTTAACGGCACCTTTTTAGACACCCCACTTTTAGACATCTTCCGGGACAGGTTACAGATACCGATACCTCAGATTTTTTTAAGTGAAAATGAAGGATGGCCCCATGTCTATTTACCCAAAAGGCTGGAGGCTAGCGATCACTATTTTCAGTTTGATATTGTATCATTATAATCCATGCATCCGATCTCCCAGCCAGGCTAGTAAGCGATCTGCTTGTGTGGTTGCAAATATTATGGAGAAAACTATGGTAGTCGGCAGGGCCGCCTAGGGGCAGCTGATTATACAAGCATCAAACGCTCCAGGGCAAGGCGCCGCCCAACAGCTTATCGCTTCTATCAGAGGGGATTGATACAATGATTACTTAGGGGGAATCATCTGCTAAGATTCAATAAACAGATACAATAATAGCTAGATTGCAAAGGTACGCTAATTGGAGGCTCCTCAGTGTCATCGCCATAGCCGAGATATTCGTCCATGCAAGTCATAGAGAAAAAAAGGAAAAGGCTGACAAACCTAAAACCAAAAGATATTCTTTAGATATAAGACGATATTTTCGGATCTTGCAGGGGGGGGTACAGAGAAGAACAATGAGCATAGATGCCAACGAGATCTAAACACGTTCCAAGACCAACCTAGACATGAAATTTACGGCTCTGGAATGGAGCCTAAAGGAAAAAACTAGCCGCTTCCTTAGACACCTTAGTGTATTGGAAACATTGACAGATGAACCCTTGTACCCTCAGAGCAACCACTTTACTACAAGCCTAACTGACCAATCACAAAAGCCATCAGTATCTTGCATTCCGAGTCAAGGACTTCATCATCCAAGTATGAAGAGATCCTTACCTTATCTCTCAAGGCATTTAAGTAATTAAGTTAGAATATCAATAATGTGAACTATAAGACCTCTAGAGGGGTAGCCATTACAACAAATATTTGGTAAGGGTTTTTCAGACATAGTTAGATATATGGGAAATACAATATACACTAAAGTGCGGCGCCTTGGGGGGCGGAAAGAGTTAATATAGCAATCTCCTTATAGATAGTCTGTTGCAACAGATAACTGCTTAATAGCTATACATGGGGAAGATGTAATTATCCTCTTATGATATAGCTCTCAATCTTAGCTATCAGCCCTCTTTAGAGCCTTCTTTGATCAGGCACTGTTTGGGATTTGATATCCTACGAGATTCCAAAGCATTACTTGGAAGAAGAGTTTAACAGGTCCCCCGCAGCAGTCTATGATAGGCAGGATGAAGTATACAGGCAGTAGTGCTGACCATACTAATGTAGAGCCCCCAGTTCCGCTATCCCCCGCCCTGACACGAATAAAAGAAAAGCACAAGCTAAGATGCAAAGAATAACGGAGTCATAACAGGGAGGGGAGGTTTTAAGAAGGAAAATGGAGAAGGGAATACAATATCGAAAAAGACTCCTACATTCTCCTGGAAACTAACCATTTTTTCTCTCTTAAGTTAAGTAAGTACAGGAGACAAAACAACAACCTATGCTTTAATGCAGGTACATACAGACTACGTACAGGGGGGGGGGGGGGGGGAAGCTGAATTGCTGACATCTAAGATAGTATTCTGAGATTTTAGCAGACATAAAATCCGGTAACAGATAAATGGTATAACAAATTCAAAAGAATAATCAGAGAGATAATTATAACAACACAGTATATAAAATTAAAAGTGTGAATCGGTTCGAATAAATCCGAAAAATAAATCAGATTATAGAGTGATACAAAACATCTATACATAGATATAAATATAGATATAGATATATAGATATAGATAATGCACCATATATATTAAAGATTCTGATATGAGGTAAGCAGAGAAACATAAAAATTGACGACATTATCAATAGCACAAACAGGTTAACAAACTATTAGAATACGATAATGCTAAAGACTTTTTTTAGAAAGACTATGGCAAGAAATAATGTAGACACAGCCCTTAATGGATATGACTTTATGTTTTTACGAAAAAGTGCATGCAAACACTAACTGATGGACAAAATACATAACATATACGAAATGATAGACGACAACATTTTTTGACTAGCGCAGTTAAGTGATAAATCAAAAAGAATGTAAATTTACTATAATAGAGTAGGGAGATGCTTTCTCCAGCACACATGACGGTGACCTCCTTTGGATTGACAGGTAACTGCAGCGAAAGAGAGCTAGAGTCTAGGTGGCAAGTGGCTTACTTCTTCGGACCCTTGTCTGGGTGGGGGGGGGGGGGGGGTAGTGGGAGGGGGGGCTCTTATAAGTATTGAGTCACTGTCTGTGCAGGGCTGTAGGCCTGCTTAAAGATATATTACCAGATAAGAATAAACGACTTAAATATATAATCCAAGAAATTATTACTACGGGTAATTAAGGTCATGAATTGATCATATAAAAGGTTGAAGGCAGAGTATACCGAATATGAGGAGGGATCTAAGGATGGGTAAAGAATTGAGGTGTGGGAAACCAGAGGTGGCGATAGAAATAATGAATAAAGAAAATATACTCCTACGACCGCGCAACATATTAAGCATTGGCTATAATTATTAAAAGCTTAACAGCAGCTAAATAATTAAAAAATATATAAGCTGATCAGAAATATAATTCTACATCAGTAATGTAGGACAAATACAGAGGAAGTTGAAACATGAGGACAAAATAAAAGGTGAGAAGATATCTAGAACTAGTTTAAGACTTAGATGAAGAAAGCACATATAACATTAACCATATAGAAAAAAACAGGCCCCAGGGAAAAAATAGGAAAATAGTCAGGACGAATTAAAAAAACACAGGGTTTGATAAACAAAAGCAAAAAAATTATTACAATAAATATATGTTCTCTTTAGATAAACTTTTTTTTTTTTAAAAAAAAAAAAAAAAAAAAAAAAAAAAAAAAAAAAAAAAAAAAAAACAAACAGAAATTGAAATAAGTTTTTAAAGGTTTTAAACATATAAGAAGTAACCAACACAGAATTTTTAACCTTTTTTTTCACAAAATTTTCCATACAATTTAAAGAAAAATTAGGTTTTAAATGGAGAAAGAGAGAAATTCTCAAAACATCTGACGGTGACTTTCTTTAATTTGGGAATACCCGCATAGAGCCCCAAATCAAAGGGGAAAAAAGGAATTTCTTTTCCCCCTTACTCAGTTTATCTGTGTATTAAAAAGGGAAATAAACATATAAAAGGTATTAAAAAAACACCAGAAAAAGCAATAAGGATTAAAGAAATGCCCAAACACAGAAAAATATAAAAAAAACAAATAAAATTTAAAAAAAATAATAAAAAAATATAAAAAAAAAAAAAAATAATCCAATCGGAATAAATTTTAAAGTTTTGGATACAAAAGTGGTGTTAAAAATCAATAAAGATATATAAATAAAATATAAGGAAAGAAACAAGGAAGAAACTAAATCTGACAATTAATTGAATAGAAATTAAAAAAGAGGAGTATGAAGGTGATTGTTAAATGAAAAAAGGAAATATCTATGGATATGAAGGGTTTTACAAGGTGTAAATATGCAGTGTTCTTTTCCCGACATAAGGGGAGCCTACAAACCCACTCACCCCTCCTCTTTTGTTCCTAAGTCCTTAAGATTTTTTTAGTTTTTATTGTTTCCTACATTAATCCCTTTTGTGTTTACTCCATTTGTATACCACAGAAAAAGAGAGCTTGCAGTTCCCCTAGCCCCAAGAGCTACAAGTTTCCGCCCCTCACCCCCGAAGGTCCACCTTTCTCTTGATATAATAAAACTGTTTCTCTTTTCTCTAAATACTTTGTTTTCTTCTTCAGATCCAATTCTCTTAGGAATAGACAGGTGAGACAGGCCCCCCAGCAACAACCTACCTATTCTGCCCTGACCAAGTGTAGTAGCCCCCATAGGGGGCTACCTGCTTGTTCCCTCTTTAATACACCCTTTTAAATTTGAAACTCCAGGGAGGAAGCTACTCCGAGGCTGTTTGGTCTTGGCCCCTCCTCTCCCTTTCTGTTTTTGTTTTGTTTTATTTCGTTTGATAGATAATTTGCCTGTAATTGTTTTGTTTTTTACAGAAATGATAAAAGAGAGTTAGAATAATGCTCAATACTTTCCCTCCTCGCCAAACAGACACCTTGGGAAGAGTGAGCAAAGAACCACTAGGCCCCCTTTCCCACAGACATTAGGAGTGTTAGGCTCCTCCCCCTTCCCCTGGAATGGACCAACCGATAGAGAAGATGGAACTGAGACCTGACCTCCCAGTGAATACAGCCCTGGGATTTGGCGGCCCACTAAGATGGAACACATTTTACTATGACCACTTCTTTATTCAGCATGTATATAATGTATTGCTTTATGAATAAAGATTCATATTCCCCCAACCTTAGCACCTATGAGTCCCTTAGCCGAAAGCGCTCGTGCTGTGGGGTTACCTGTGATAGTGTTACAGTGATATTGTGTGTTTTAAATTTATTTTTTCCTTAGTGACTTATAATACTTTAGTGACAAGTAAATTACCAGACCCATGGGATAGCAGAGAACACGAGAAAAATCACAGGAAGAGACCCAGCCGCACTTTATACGGGATTGTCCTAGAGTTCCCATACCAAAAGATCTTTAGTTCTTCTGTTTTTTAGCTTTGTAAAAGGTCTTTTTTTTTTTTTTAAAGTTTTTTTCCACCAAGGACCTGTTTGTATATCCAGGCCTCTTGTGTTTCCTGTCCTCAGAAAGTCGGGTGAAATGGGGGGGGATAAGAGTTTTTTTTCGAATATGTGAGTGGTGTAGAATTGTTCTAGAAGTTTCATAGTTTTAGATCAGTGTCAAAATGTAGACCAGTGATAGGTGTGAAACAGTCCCATAAATTTCTGAAAAAAAGTGTGAAAGATAATGGCAAGAGTAAGAATAAG
>NW_028234442.1:25923461-25929793 GCF_977035675.1 Penaeus japonicus
GATCGTCATTTTTTTTTCTTGCACCTTTTTTCTCGCAATTTATTTTTCCTTTAATATAACAAAAATCATTGAATTTAACTGTAATCCTTTTCGTTATCAGAAAGGCTCTAACGTGTATATTAAGCTTTTTTTTTCAGGATCGTCATTTTTTTTTCTTGCACCTTTATTCTCGCAATTGATTTTTCCTTTCATATAAGACAAATCAGTGCATTTAAATGTATTCCTTTTCGTTATCAGAAAGGCTCTAACGTGTATTTTAAGCATTTTTGGCTATTTTCAGGGTCGTATTTATTACTGTCATTTTTTTAGCGCACCTTTTTTCTCTCAACTGCTAAATCCTTTAATATAACGAAAACTTGGCATTTAACTATAATCCGCTCCATTATCAGAATGGCTCAAACGTGTATTGTTAGCATTTTTGGCTATTTTCAGGGTCGTGTATCTTACTGTCAATTTTTTTAATGCACCTTTTTTCTCTCAATTTGCGTAATCCTATAATATAACGAAAATCAGCATTTATAACCATAATCCGTTTCATTATCAGAATGGCTCAAACGTGTATTTTAAGCTTTTTTAGCTATTTTCAAGGTCATATATATGTCTTTTTTTTTTTTAGTGCACTTTTTTTCTCTCAATTCCTTTAATATAACGAAATACAGCGCTTTTACCCTCTAATCGTTTCTTATCAGAATGGCTCAATACGTTTATTTTAAGTATTTTTCCTATTTTCAGGGTCGTTTAAAGTATTGTCATTTTTTTCTGTGCCCTTTTCTACTTCAATTCCTAATCATTTAATATAACGAAAAATCAGCTCATTTACAATATAATCAGGTTTCAATATCAGAACGGCTTAAACGTGGGTTATTAGCTTTTTTGCTATTTTCAGGGTCGTATATATTATGTCCTTTTTTTTTAAGCACTTTTTTCTCTCAATTGCTAAATCCTTTTCCTTAACCAAATCAGTGCATTTAACTAGGTCTCCTTCAATATCAGATGGCTTAACACGTGTTTTTAAAGGATATTGGATTTGTAGGGTGTCTATATCTTACTTTTTTTTTTTTTAGTGCACCTTGTTTTTACTCTCAATTGTCAATGCTTTAATAAACTCTCTTCATTATAACATTGCTTTAACGTGTATTTTAAGATTTTAAGCTCATTTCAGGGTGTATATCTTACTGTCTTTTTTTTTTCGTGCACCTTTTTTATCTCATGGGAAATCCTGTTAATATAACCAAATACCCGCGTGTAACTATCCTCCGTTTCATTATCCGACTGGATAAACGAGTATTTAAGCATTTTTGGCTATTTTCAGGGTCGTATATATTACTCTCACTATTTTTTAGTGCCTTTTTTCTTCACTGGGCTAAAACATTTAATATCATGCACATTAGTGCATTTTAACTATTAACCGTTTTCACTTATCAGCACAGCGGAGTGAAAACGTGTATTTACAGCATTTTGCTATTTTCCGGCGTGTATCTAATACTGTCATTTTTTTTAGTGCACTTTTTTTCTCTCAAATGCCTAAATCCTTTAATATAAACGAAAATCAGCGCATTTAATCCTCATGATCCGCCTTTTATTTATCAAAATGGCCTCAAACGTGTATTTTAAGCATTTTTGTCGCATTTTCAGAGTCGTATAAATTAGTCTTTTTTAAATTCACTCTTTTTTCTCCTTCAATTGCTAAATCCTATAATATATCGGAAATCCGCATTTATAACTATAATCCGATTCATTATCAGAATGGCTCGAGAACGTGTATTTTAAGCTTTTTTGGCTATTTTCAGGGGTCAATATTGTCTTTTTTTTCTAGTTGCCCCTTTTTTCTCTCATTCTAAATCTTTTTAATATAACTAAAAATCAGCACATTTAACACTATGATCCGTTTTGTTATCAGATATCGCTCAAACGTGTATTCCAAGCATTTTTGGCCCCCTTTTTTTTTTTTATTTTCCCAGGGGGGGTCGTATTTTTTCTATTTGTGAATATTTTTCTCTTCAAATGCTATATTCTTTAATATAACGACCAATCAGGGCCTTAACTATAATCCGTTTCATTATCAGAATGGCTCAAAACGTGTATTTTAAGATTGTTTGGCTATTTTCGGGTCGTAGAATTCTGTTTTTTTCGTTCATCGCTTTTTCTTGTCTCTATTGGTAACTCCTTTAACTATAAGGGGACATGCAGCGCATTTATTCCCTCTATAATCCGTTTCATTATCAGGACTGGCTAAAATTTTAAGCACTTTTTGGCTATTGTTTCAGGGTGATATATATTACTGTCATTTTTTTTTTAGTGCAACCTTTTTTCTATCTCAATTACTAATCATTTAAGATAACGAATCAGCGCCTTTCACTAAAATCCGTTTCATTATCGACAGGCTTAAACGTGGTAGTTAATAAGAATTATTGGGTATATTCAGGGTAGTATAATATTACTGTTATTTTTTTTATAGTACACCTTTTACTCTCTAATTCGCTAAATGCCATTTAATATACGGAAAATCAGGTGATTTAAACAATAATCGTTTTATTATCAGAATGGGTCAAACGATTATTTTAAGGCATTTGCCGGCTATTTTCAGGGCGTATCTATTACTGTCATTTTTTTAGTGCACCTTTTTCTCTCTCATTGCTAAATCCTTTAATATAACGGAAACTCAAAGCATTTATAAACTATATCCGTTTTATTATCAGACTGGCTCACACGTTTATTTTAAGCATTTTTTGGCCTCTATTTTCAGGTTCGTATATATTAGTCATTTCTTTTTTTCCGAATGCAAACCATTTTTTCTTCTCAATTGTCTAAATGCCCTTTAATATAAAGGACGAAAATCAGCGCATTTAACTATAATCCGTGTTCATTATCATAATGGCTGGAAACGTGTATTTTAAAGTCATTTATCTTCTAAGCTATTTTCTGGGTCGTATATATACGGCATTTTTTCTTTAGTGCACTTTTTTTTATCACTGGCTTAATCCTTAAAGAATAAAGCGAAAATCGCGCATTTAACTATAAACCGTTTCATTATCAGAATGGTCCATAACGTGTATTTTAAATGCATTTTTGGCTGTATTTTCATTGTCGATATATATTACTGAAATTTTTGCGGTGCACGTATCTCTTTTGTTTTTTCAATGGCTTAATCTTTTAATATAACGAAAATCAGCGCATGCGAACTATAATTCGTTTCATTTTACGAAAACAGAATGGCTGAACGTGTATTATTAAGAATTTTTGGCTTTTTTTTCAAGATTGTAAAATAATAATACATTTTTTTTCTTCACACTTTTTTTCTCTCAATTGTAAATCCTTTAATCTCACAAAAATCAGTGCCGTTTAATCTATAACTCCGTTTCGTTATCCAAGACTGGCTCAAACGTGTATTTTAAATTAACATTTTTTGGTTTTTCAAATCGGCGTCATTTTTGTTTTTTCTTGCCCTTTGTCGCCGCAAGTAGTTTGTCCCATTAAATATGATATAAAAATCATTCATTAACTGTAATCCGTTTCTTTACCATAATCTCTAACGTTATGTCTGCATTTTTTGGCTTTTTTTTCAGGATCGTCATTTTTTTTTTTTTTCTCCTTTTTCCCTCGACATTTGATTTTCCTTTATTATAACAAAATTCATGCTTATATGTGCCGGTTGCGGTTCAATGGCTCTAACGTTATTTTATCATTTTTTGTTGGATTTTTTTCAGGATCCATGTTTTTTGTCCGGGCACCTTTTTTTCTCACAATTGTTTTTTTTCCCTTTAATATAACATTAATCATCATTTATCTGTTTCCTTCTGGATCAGAAAGGCGCTACACGTGTATATAAGCATTTTTGCTGGGGTTGCAATCCGCAGTTGTGTGTTTGCACCTGTTTCCTCCGCAATTGATTTTCCTTTAATTTACATAATTAAGCTAGTATTCTGATGTCCGGGCGTTATCAGAAACTCTAACGTTATTTTAAGCATTTTTTTGGTTTTTTTTTTTCAGATCGTCATTTTTTGTCTCTTCACCTTATTAATTCCTCGCATTGCATTTTCCTGTAATAAATAACAAAAAACATGCAGGTAACTTAATCCGTGCGTATCAGACAGCTCTAACTTATTTAACATTTTTTGGTTTTTCAATCTTCATTTTTTTTCTTGCACCTTTTTTTCTCGAATTGATTTTTCCATCAATAAAATAAAATCAGTCTTTTAACCTTAATCCTTCGTTATCAAAAGGCTCTAACGTGTATTTTAACATTATGGCTTTTTTTCAATCGCATTTTTTTTATTCACCTTTTTTCTGCATATGATTTTTCCTTGCATATAAACAAAAATCATGAATTTAAACTGTAATGCCGTGTCTATCAGAATACTCTAACGTGTATGTAAATTTTTTTGAGTTTTGTTTTTGAGGATCGTCATTTTTTTTTTCTTGCAACCCTTTTTCTCCAATGGATTTTTCCTTTTATATAACAAAAACCAGTGTATTTAACTTTATCCGTTCCGGGTATCAAAAGGCTCACTTATTTTAAGCATTTTTGGCTTTTTTTGAGGTTCGTAATTTTTTTTTCTTGCACCTTTTTTCTCGCAATTGATTTTTCCTTTAATATAACATAAATCAGTGAATTTAACTGTAATCCGTTTCGTTATCAGAAATACTTTAACGTGTATTTTAAGAATTTTTTATTTTTTTTCAGGATCGTCATTTTTTTTTTCTTGCACCTTTTTTTCTCGCAATTGATTTTTTTTTTAACATAACAAAAATCAGTGCATTTAACTGTAATCCGTTTTGTTATCAGAATGGCTCTAACGTGTATTTTAAGCATTTTTGGCTTTTTTCAGGATCGCCATTTTTTTTTCTTGCACCTTTTTTCTTGCAAATGATTGTTTTTTACCTTTAATATAACAAAGTCAGTGCATTTAATACTTAATCCGGTTTCGTTATCAGAAAGGCTCTAACACGGGTATTTTAAGCAGTTTATGCTTTTTTTCAGAGCGTTCAGTTTTTTTTTCTTGCACCTTTTTCTCCAATTAGTTTTCCTTTCATATAACAAAAATCAGTGCATTTAACTGTAACCCGTTTCGTTATCAGAATGACTCTAACGTGTATTTTAAGATTTTTGGTTTTTTCTCAGAGCGTCCATTGGTTTTTTCCTTGGCACCTTTTTTTCTCGCAAATGTTTTCCTTTATTAGAACAAAAACCAGTGTATTTAACTGTAATCCGTTTCGATATCCAGAAAGGCTCATACGGGTATTTTAAGCAGTTGTGGCTTTTTTTCATGATCGTCATTTATTTTTTCTTGCAACCTTTTTCCTCTGCAATTATGAATTGATTTTTTTTTTTTTTTTTTTTTTTTTGTTTTTTTTTTTATTTTTTTTTTTTTTTCACTTTAATATAAACAAAAATCATTGCATTTAACTGTATCCCCTTTCGTTTTCATTAGACTCTAACCTGTGATTTAAGCTTTTTTGCTTGTTTTTCCAGGATCCGGTCATTTTTTTTTTCGGTCTCCTGTTTCTTCGCAATTGCTTTTTTTTCCTTAATATAACAAAATCAGTGCATTAACTGTAACGGTTTCGTACAAATACTCTAACGGTATTTTAAGCATTTTTCGTTTTTTTCTCACAACTTCTGTTTTTTTTTTTTTCTTGCACCTTGTTTGCTCGCAATTGATATTTCCTGAATATAACAAAAGTCATGCATTTAACTGTAACCTTTCGTTATCAAAAGGCTCTAACGGATATTTAAGCATTTTTGGCTTTTTTTTTGGATCGTCATTTTTTTTTTTTGCACCTTTTTTCTTTCCCAAATTTTTTTTCTTTATTTTAAAAAAATCAGTGCATTTTTAACTGTAAAATTTTGTTCGTTATCAGAATGGCTCTAACGTGTATTTTAAGCATTTTTTGGTTTTTTTCGGATCGTTTTTTTTTTTTTCTTGCACCTTTTTTTTACCAATTGATTTTTCTTTTAATAAAAAAAATCAGTGAAATTAACTGTATTCTGTTTCGTTATCAGAGGCTTAACGTGTATTTTAAGTATTTTTGTTTTTTTTTTCAGGATTCGTATCTTTTTTTCCCTTCACCTTCTTTTTCGTATTGATTTTTCTTTTAAAATAACAAAAACAGGCATTTACTGTAATCCCTTTCGTTATCAGAAAGGCTCTAAGTGTAATTAAGCTTTTTTTAGGGGTTTGTCATTTTTTTTTTCTTGCACCCTTTTTTCCCCGCCCAAATTTATTTTTTTCCCTTTTATTTTAAGAAAATTTAGTGCATTTAAAAAGTATTTCCTTTTCGTTATCAGAAAGGCTCTAAGTGTATTTTAAGATTTTTGGTATTTTCGGGTC
>NW_028234442.1:25929893-25934893 GCF_977035675.1 Penaeus japonicus
TATTTGATCTCATATATGTTAGGGGTCAAAAAACAAAATGTAGGCAATAGTAGTATTAGTAGTAGTAGCAGTGTCGGTAGTGTTAATTAAGAATGTAACAAGCAGTAGCAATGATAATGAATAAGAGTGTAGGCCCATTTCATGTCAAGAGTCAAGGGGGAGAAAGTGAGAGATTGATACATGCAAGTATGTTGTTTGTATGCACTGCATTTACAAGTGTAAAGTCGATTTATTACAAAAACTAAAAACAAATGAATGAATGAATGACTAGAAATGAATGGTTGGTTCGCTGTCTATGATGGGAGAGACGAAAGAGAGAGAGAGGGGGGTGGGTGTACTGTGAGTGGGAAAAAAGGGGGGGGGGGGCAAGTGAAAGGCCAGAGAAAAACAAGAAAGAGATGAAACAATCTATGTATGTATGGATAATCAGACAGGCACAGTTTGCTACAAGGGATATCTATCCAATTATTACGATACTGGTGACACACAAAAGTGATTGATGAGTAAAATAGCCACTGAGTATGAGCACGAAGTAGTTAATAATCATTGAATTTGATTTGGGTAGAGGAAGAATAATAAATGTACGGTGCAAGAAAGAAGAGAGAGAGGGAGGGAGGAAGGAGGAATCCACTGCCAGCCAGCCAGCCAGAATAAGAGGGGGAGGGTATCGGGTTACAAACCGATCATAGTTAGCTAGTGTACAGTACCAACCCAGCTCAACATCACTCTCTTCATGAAAACTCTACTCGAATTCCTCTCTCTCACAAACAAAATCACCACACAAAGGAAACACCACAAAAACTATAAAACGCAAATTCAACACTGAAATCAAACAGTCCAACCACACAAAAAGACAACAAGAAGGAAAAAAGAAACAGAGTCCAGTGATAAAACACGTAGAAAAAGAGCAAAAACGCAAACTCAAACGTCAAACAAAAAAAAAAAACTCACCATAACCAAACCATCAACTAAACTAAACAACAAAAACTGAGTCATAAACAAAAAACGAGCAAAAAACACACAAAAAACAATCTCACTCATCACAAACAATACAATACAATACAATCCATTCCATTTCTCATTTCATATTTCAATACACATTGCAAACATTCAACTTGACTTTGCTCTTGCCTCGGTGAGGCCTATGCGCGCCCCGACCAGCCGTCGGACAAACAGAAATCGAACCTCTCCCTTCCCTATATCTCAAACAAATCTAGACCCTTATTCACTAACCACTAAATCCAACAAACTACCAAACTAGCCTCCGCTCAACTCTCGGACAAGTTGAGAAAATGTGACCATTCTCCACAATATCTCCCACAATATAGTCCTTATTCACTTCACAAAAGAGCTAAATCCAACAAAACTACCCAACTGCTCTAGTTAGCATGATAGTTTTTATGGAAACACATCACACACACACACCTTAGAGATGGGCTGGCTGGGCTGGCTGGCTGTTTCAATGCTTCCATTGGGACAACATACCAGTTTCTTTAACGACTATCTTTTCTAGACTTGGCATGTTATTATGATATTTTGTAAATGCAGATGAAAAAGTTTCAGTCAGCTATTATAAAGACTTCGCATATCTTTCACTAAAATCAATCCACGTTAAAGAACATGCTACCAAATTAAACTTGATAGATGAAATAGCCAGACTTTGTCTATGAAAGATTCTGCAAATGTGCACTTACATCAACTGAATATTTTTCACATTTTATCAAGAAAAAAAATGCTAAAATGCTAAAGCATATGAAAAACGGACATCTTTATGAAAGCATACGATGCAAAACTGATATTGCTGTTGTGTTATGTTATTTATTTTTTAAGTTTGTTTATTTTATTATATTATTTTTTTTTTCCACATGATATACATACAAGAGAAAGAGAAACATGAAAACTGACAAATTGTTGGAAGCATACCCTAGAAACCTTGTGTTCTTGCATTATACTGTTATATTTTATTTATTTAATGTGTGTGTGTGTTTGTTTTGTTTTTTGTTTTTTTTCTAAACATCATAGAATACATAAAAAGGAATGACACAACATTGAAAGCATTGTTTTTAATAAGTCATTGAAAGCATAGTGCCGTATACAATACAGTTTTTTTTCTCTGTCATCTTCATCATTCATTATTTCATTATTATCATTATAATAATCATTTCTATGTAGATATTTACACTAAACATTATTGTACAGTAATAATTGTATTTCATCATGGAAGAATTAAGTTTTTACATTATCCTCTGATAGATTTCTCACTGGTTATGTCATCCATGGTTTCATAGATAAATAGACATAAACTCTCTCTTCTCCTCTCCATCAAACACCAACAAACACAAACTCACTCTAACTCACACTCACACACCCTCACACCCACACCACACACACACCACACACACACCCATTCTCATCTTTGCCGCTCTTTTCTCTTTTTCTCCATAGGTGAGTGTGTTAAGACATAGATACAGATAGATAGATATATAGATAGTTAAAACTAAAAATACATTTAACATATATATCCTCAAGAGTTCAATCCATTGTTGAACATTGTATTCTGTGATAATCTCTTTAAATCAAATGTATTCTGTAATAATCATTGTAAGTTAAAGCACTGTTGGCACTTGTGCCTTTTTTCATGGCAGGCCTGTTTTCCTTATCTGTCAACATATCTGTAAAACTTGGTAAACCCTTTATGCACACTGGCTAGGAACACTGTATTTTGCAATAATCTAGGTACAATCAATTTATATCCTTGGTTTTATTGATTCAGATCTTTTTTCTTTTTCTTTTTTTTTTCCTCTCCTTTCTCTTCTCTTTTCATTTACACTTATCCCCAAGATTTTCAATTACTATTATGAAATTTTGTATTTAGGAATATTGTAACTGTATTATTCTTTTACGCAACATACTATTATCCTTTTTCCATCGTTTCATTCTTTGTGCTTAAAACATGGTTTAAGGAGTAAAATATAGGAGACCCAGAATAGTTAAATGAGATTAAAACATTTTTTTGGCATATCTCTTTATTTTTAAAAACAAATAACATTAACAAATGTCAAGGAGCTAGTTAATAAGCTCCAAAGAGTTAGAATGCACTATAAAAACAAACAATCAAATTCAAAGTGCACAGAAATCAAATGCATAACAAAGGCATTAGAATTTTAAAAAGGGTTGACAAAGTTGTCATGCATCCCTGTCATAATAGAGTGTAAAACAGAGTGTAATGGAAATGTTTGTTTGTCAAGCTATAGCAGTTCTAAGAATAACAGCAATAAATAATTATATTTAACTGATTAAACAAACAATAGTTTAGCATTGTATATTAAGGCACACAGGATGCAAGGAAACCAATAGATATACAAATGGTTTAAATAGATAGTTTATTATAGATATAATTAATCCAAACTGGCCCTTTGAGACTTTTTTTGTTTCATAACAAGATATACAAGTAGTACTTAAAACAAAAGAGGCCTTTAAATCCCTTAATAATAACTGAAGCCCACTGTCTATAAAGGTACATTCAAATATCTCATATTTCCATTTAATAAATGACAAAACTAAAATAAGAATAACACAAAAAAAAAGCATTCCTTTTCTTCATCTCATGGATTCTATCCACATGTGTCTCTTACTGTAACATTTATTTAAAAACATTACCTTGCTGGCTCTTGCGCTCCATGCAGTGATGACATTGGGTTCATTCCCGCTCACCTGAAACATTGAACTTTACTATTTCACTACACGTTCTTGTACATTTTCAGTATTTTGTGGACTTGCCACATTAATAAAACCCAAATTCCAATCTAATAAATCTATAGACTATCGATATCATTTAAAATCTTTAGAGGTGGAGGCTATGCTTATTCATAGCAGTGATATATACATGTCAATATCTTCTTCTATATAATAGATAGATAGAGAATAAGAGATAGATAGATAGAATAGAATAGATATATAGATAGAAGATAGATAGATAATAGATAGATAATAATAGATAATAGAAGATGCATTAATAGAATAGATAGATAGATAGATCAGATTATATATTTATATATATATATATAAATAAAATACTAAAAGTATGCATTTACATCTGCATATAATGTATAACATGTATACATGTATATATATGGTATTGCATAAATTATACATAAATATATAGATGTTTTTCTTTTGTTTTTGTTTTTACAACAATAAGACCCAAGTAATACTTATAACAGAAGAGGCCTTTTAAAAATCCTTTAATAACTGAAGCCATTGTCTATAAGGGTACTTTCAATTATTTCTATTTCCATTAAATAAATTACAAAACTAAACATAAGAAAGAACATAAGAAAGCATTCCTTTTCCATCATCTCCTGCTATATCCACAGATGTCTCTTAATACTGTAACATTTATTTAAACAATTACCTTGTTGGCCTTTTGATCTCCATGCGTGATGACATTGGGTTCATCCCGCTCACCTGAAACATGGGAATTTATTAGGATCACCACCACTTTCTTGTACATTTTCAGTTTTCTTTAATATGTGTGCCTATTGCTCATTCATAAAAAAATATATATATATATTGTATATACTGATTATTACATAGATTTCTAATTATTGTATAAGGGTAATGGACAAATTCCAATTTAATTATTTATAAACTATCAATACATTTCAAATCTTATAGGTGAGGCTATGCTTACGCAACATTATCTAATTGTTAACCTAACCAGCTTAGCCATTATGTCAAATAGTCAGTAGCTAAATAACATGTAAAAATGAAAGAAAAACAAGTATGGCAACATGTATTTAAGATATCATAATCAACATCCATTATTTTTAACTATTATTACAACTATTAATAGTATTAATATTAGGCGGCAGTATTGTATTAGTACTGATTTTTTAATGATTATTGTATTGTAAGCGCCCAGACGTCACACATATTCTTCAAATATCCATACATTATTAAAACAAACTGCCAATATATATATATTTCTATATTATGAA
>NW_028234442.1:25937393-25944893 GCF_977035675.1 Penaeus japonicus
CAATGTTTCAGGTGAGCGGAATGAACCCAATGTCATCACTGCATGGAGAGCAAGAGCCAGCAAGGTAATGTTTAAATAAATGTTACAGTAAGAGACACTGTGGATATAGCAAGAGATGAAGGAAAAGGAATGCTTTTTTTTGTGTTATTTCTTATTTTAGTTTTGTCATTTATTAAATGGAAATATAGATATTGAATGTACCTTTATAGACAGTGGCTTCAGTTATTATTAAGGGATTTAAAGGCCTCTTTTGTTTTAAGTACTACTTGTATATCATGTTATGAAAAAAAAAAGTCTCAAAGCCAGTTTGGATTAATTCATATCTATATAACTATCTATTTAAACCATTTGTATATCTATTGGTTTCTTGCATCCTGTGTGCTTAATATACAATGCTAAACTATTGTTTGTTTAATCAGTAAATATAATATTTTGCTGTTTTCTTAGAACTGTATACTTGACAAACAAACATTTCCATTACACTCTGTTTTACACTCTATTATGAAGGGATGCATGACAACTTTGTCAACCTTTTTAAAACTTCTAATGCTTTGTTATGCATTTGATTTTCTGTGCACTTTGAATTTGATTGTTGTTTTATAGTGCATTCTAAACTCTTTGGATCTTATTAACTAGCTCCTTGACATTTGTTAATGTTATTTGTTTTTAAAAATAAAGAGATATGCCAAAAAATTGTTTTAATATCATTTAACTATTCTGGTTATCCTATATTTTACTCCTAAACCATGTTTTAAGCACAAAGAATGAAACGATGGAAAAAGGATAATATCTGTTGTAAAAGAATAATACAGATTACAATATTCCTAAATACAAAATTCATAATATAATTGAAAATCTTGGGGATATGTAAATGAAAAGAGAGAGAAAGAGAGGAAAAAAGAAAAAAAAAGAAAAAAGATCTGAATCAATAAAACCAAGGATATAATTGATTGTACCAGATTATTGCAAAATACAGTGTTCCTAGCCAGTGTGCATAAAGGGTTTACAAGTTTTACAGATATGTTGACAGATAATGAAAACAGGCCTGCATGAAACAAGAGCACAAGTGCCAACATTGCTTTAACTTACAATGATTATTACAGAATACATTGATTTAAAGAGATTATCACAGAATACAATGTTCAAAATGGATTGAACTCTTGAGGATATATATGTTAAATGTATTTTAGTTTTACTATCTATATATCTATCTATCTGTATCTATGTCTACACACACACCTATGGAGAAAAAGAGAAGAAGAGCGGCAAAAAGATGAGAATTGTGTGTGTGTGTGTGTGTGTGTGTGTGTGTGTGAGTTTATGTCTATTTATCTATGAACCATGGATGACATAACCAGTGAGAATCATCAGAGGATAATGTAAAAACTTAATTCTTCCATGAAATACAATTATTACTGTACAATAATGTTTAGTGTAAATATCTACAAGAAATGATTATTATAATGATAATAATGAAAATAATGATGATGATGATGATGATGTATTGTAACTATGCTTTCAATGACTTATCAGCTTTCATGTTGTGTCATCTTTTTGTAGGTCTATGATGTTTAGAAAAAAAAACAAAAACAAAACAAACACACACACACAATTAAATAAATAAAATATAACATATAATGCAAGAACACAAGGTTTCTAGGGTATGCTTCCAACAATTTGTCAGTTTTCATGTTTCTCTTTCTCTTGTATGTATATCATGTGGAAAAAAAAAAAAATAATAATAATAAAATAAAAAAATAAAAAATAAATAACATAACACAACAGCAATATCAGTTTTGCATAGTATGCTTTCATAAAGATGTCCTTTTTCATATGATTTAGCATCTTTTTTTCTTGATAAAATGTGAAAAATATTCAGTTGATGTAAGTGCACATTTGCTTTCTTTCATAGACAAAGTCTGGCTATTTCATCTATCAAGTTAATTTGGTAGCATGTTCTTTAACGTGGATGATTTAGTGAAAGATATGCGAGTCTTTATAATAGCTGAAACTTTTCATCTGCATTTACAAAATATCATAATAACATGCCAAGTCTAGAAAAGATAGTCGTTAAAGAACTGGTATGTGTCTAAGCATTGAAACAGCCAGCCAGCCATCTCTAAGGTGTGTGTGTGATGTGTTCCATCAAAACTAGTCATGCTAACTAGAGCAGTTGGGTAGTTTGTTGGATTTAGCTCCTTTTGTGAAGTGAATAAGGACTATATTGTGGAGATATTGTGGAGAAGGTCCATTTTTACTTGTCCGAGAGTTGAGCGGAGGCAGTTTGGTAGTTTGTTGGATTTAGCTGGTTAGTGAATAAGGTCTAGATTTGTTTGAGATATAGGGGAGAAGGTCGATTTCTGTTTGTCCGACGGCTGGTCGGGGCGCGCATAGGCCTCACCGAGGCAAGAGCAAAGTCAAGTTGAATGTTGCTTGTGTATGAAATATGAAATGAGAAATGGAATGGATTGTATTGTACTGTATTGTTTGTTGATGAGTGAGATTGTTTTTTTGTGTTTTTTGCTTGTTTTTGTTTTTGACTCAGTTTTTGTTGTTTAGTTTAGTTAATGTTTGGTATGTTTTTTTTTGTTTGACGTTTGAGTTTGCGTTTTTGCTCTTTTTCTACGTGTTTTTCACTGGACTCTGTTTCTTTTTTCCTTCTTGTTGTCTTTTTGTGTGGTTGGACTGTTTGTTTCAGTGTTGAATTTGAGTTTTATAGTTTTTGTGTGTTCCTTTGTGTGGTGATTTTGTTTGTGAGAGAGAGGAATTCGAGTGTTTTCATGAGAGAGTGAGTGAGTGGGTTGGTACTGATAACTAGCTAACTACTGATCGGTTTGTAACCCGATCCCTCCCCCTCCTTATCTGGCTGGCTGGCTGGCAGTGGTCCTTCTTCCTCCCTCCCTCTCTCTCTCTCTTTCTTGCACGTACATTTTTATCTTCCTCTACCAAATCAAATTCAATGATTATTACTACTTCGTGCTCATACTCAGTGGCTATTTTACTCATCAATCACTTTTGTGTGTCACCAGGTATCGTAATATTATTGATATATATCCCTTGTAGCAAACTGTGCCTGTCTGATTCAACATACATACATAGATTGTTTCCATCTCTTTCTCTGTTTCACTTGCCCCCCCCTTTTTTCCACTCCGTACCACCCACCCCCCCTCTCTCTCTCTTTCTCTCTCCCATCATAGACCGCGAACCAACCATTCATTTCTAGTCATTCATTCATTCATTTGTTTTAGTTTTTGTAATAAATCGACTTTACACTTGTAAATGCATACATGCATGTATCGTTTCTCACTTTCTCCCCCCTTGACTCTTGACATGAAATGGGCCTACACTCTTATTCATTATCATTGCTACTACTTGTTACATTCTTAATACCATCGACACTGCTACGACTACTACTACTATTGCCTACATTTGTTTTTGCCCCTAACATATACTGAGATCAAATAAACGTTGGCTTGTTTCTTGATTTACTATCCTCTGGAACTCCTTGTAACAAGCAAACTGTCTTTTGAATTTCTTGTTCTTCTCACATGTCCCAACATACATACAACCACATACGCAGACAGACAGACAACAATTAGTAGCTACGAGTTAACATTGATGAGAGCTCGCGCAAAGGAAACGAAACGAAACAGAGCAAACAAAGCAAGGCAAAGCAAAGCTAGGAAAAATGGCTATTCCACTTGCGTTTTCTTGGACCCTACTCGAACGAACAAACAAACAAACGAACTAGCAACCAATCAATCTAGCAAGCACGCATCTTTTCTCCGGATCACCACACATACACTTACGAATCAAATCAAACAATTCAAAGTATTATCCATCACACTTGCACTCTGACTGACTGACTGACTGACTGATTGATTGATTGAGTTTTACCTTATCTGCATGCATACATGAAATAAAGAGAGACAGGCATGCATGCACATGCATATACGCAGACACACACACACAAGTACCAAGACAACTAACTCACCAACCAAGGGCAATTCCTTCAAGCTTGATAGAAACAACGGCGACATAATAATAATAATGATAATAATAGTAATAATAGACCTCACTCTAGTAAGGAAAGAGGTCACTCATTCACTCACTCCCTCCCAATTGCCATTATACCATCGTAACTACACCAGTGGTTTGTTGTTGCCTACATACTAAAAGCCAAACAAACAAACACATAGTCAACTGATAATATGATAGAGGTGGCCTGTTCCCCCCTCTCCCCACACTTGGAGAGGGGTTAGCCACCTCTATGCAAGTGTGGGGAGAGGGAGGGAGGGAAGAAGGGAGGGAGGGGGGAACAGGGAGGGAACAGGGAGGGAAAAGGGAAGGGAGGGAGGCATAGAGGTGGCCAACCCCTCTCCCTCCCTCCCTGTTTCCCCCTCCCCCCACTCCCCACACATGCAAATTGGTTTGCGACGACCGACCGATGAATGAATAAATGAATACACGACACGAGTCAGTCATTACACAGATAGATGGATGGATAGATAGATACATAGATAGAGAGATACGACCACAATGTTTAGAATGCATTCCTTATCTACCTGGCCCTTAGGTCGATAACCGACAAAACAACCAGCAAGGAAAATCATGGAATCGCCGACGCCGCCGACGATATTCATTCGCTTACAAAAATGAAACAAACAAACAAACAAAAAAAGACATCGAGAGACGTACATGTTTACATTCTTAGCCATACTTGAGTCTTCACACTTATTTATTCCACTTGTCAGAGGAAAAATGCTGTACATATTATCAAATATGGGGATGCTCACTCTCTCACTCACTCACTCACTCACTCACTCACTCACTCACTCTCAAATGAACCAAAGTAAGGAAAGCAATTTTGCACACCTCCCTCCCTACCAAACTCTCATATAATGATTGGATGAACAAACAGTGAATAAACAACTAAGCCGCACATGATATCTGTAGGCACTACTAGTGACATGCACACGCACACGTACACGCCATGCAAAACGTACACATTCATCTAGTAAAATGCATGCAATGAATAAATGCACACACACACACACACACACACACACACACACACACACACACACACACACACACACACACACACACACACACACACACACAGACGCACGTAGGCACCTGCATGCACAGATATCTGCACACATACACACCTGCACACATAGACGGACGTAGGCACCTGCATGCACAGATATCTGCACACATACACACCTGCACACACACACATAGACGGACGTAGGCACCTGCATGCACAGATATCTGCACACATACACACCTGCACACACACACACATAGACGGACGTAGGCACCTGCATGCACAGATATCTGCACACATACACACCTGCACACACACACACATAGACGGACGTAGGCACCTGCATGCACAGATATCTGCACACATACACACCTGCACACATAGACGGACGTAGGCACCTGCATGCACAGATATCTGCACACATACACACCTGCACACATAGACGGACGTAGGCACCTGCATGCACAGATATCTGCACACATACACACCTGCACACATAGACGGACGTAGGCACCTGCATGCACAGATATCTGCACACATACACACCTGCACACACACACACATACACACCTGCACACACACACACATAGACGGACGTAGGCACCTGCATGCATAGGTATCTGCACACATACACACCTGCTCACATACACACCTGCACGCACGCACGCACGCACGCACGCACACGCACTCAAAAAGAAAAGTCAAATCCAATCAAATAAAAGCCTAACTTGTCGCATTCACACGCACCCACACATGCAAATTGCTTAGTTCTCACCTATAGCCGCTAATTACAAGCACAACGCACACGTGCACACGGCACGGGATAAGAGTAACACTAACCATATGGAATAATTCAAAGGCCATGCTCGAAAAAAGTAGAAAATATCAGAAAATGCTCTTATAAGCAACAGCCGCACACACACACGCACAAGCACACACGCGTACACGGCACATACACACGAAAAAAGGAAAAGAAGGAGGAGAAGAAGAAAGAAAAAATGGTAATAATATTATAAACAATGAGAACTCAACGGCAAAATATATATATTAATAAATAAAAAATAAAAGAAAATAAAACAACGGCCATACTATGCACGCACGCACGCACGCACGCACCCACCCACCCACGCACCCACCCACCCACGCATTGGTTGGGAAATTGAACATGGAATAAAATATAATTGTGTGCTTGTGACTCGCTATTGCCTTAGGTTCGGTTACAAAAGAAAAAAATAAAATAAAAAAAATCAAGTAAAAAAATAATATTGGTCTGCTATTGCGTTAGGTTAGGTTCCCCAAAGTAGAAAACAAGAAAAAAAAAATAACAATCAAACTCGTGTGCTATAGCGTTAGGTTAGGTTACCCCCCCCAAAAAAAAACAAAAAAAAAAAAAATTAAATAAAATAATCGTGTGCTACAGCGTTAGGTTAGGTTAAAAATAAATGAATAAGTAAATAAATAAATACAAAATAATTATGTGCTGCCGCGTTACGTAAAGTTATATGAAAAAAATTATAATAAAGGATTCATTAGTGAAAAAATAAACATGAATAAAATAGAATTGTGCGCTATTGCGTTCGGTTCGGTAAGAAAGAAAGAAAGAAAAAGAAAAAGAAAATATATATACAAACAAATCAGGCAACAGCCGTTCTGTGCATACGCTCATACGAGGGGGGAAAAGAAGAAGAACAAGAAGAAAACAAGTGTTATATGTGCTTGGGTCCGGAATTGGATTTAAAAGAAGAACAAGAAGAAAAAACAAAACGGTAACCAATACCTCAACAGCCATCCACATACGCGCATCCAAATAATAAATAAAATGAATGATAAATAATACATAAGTCATAATGATAACGTGCGTAAATAAGACCAAAGAAGTGAAAATAAAGGCATTATTTTTCTCTCTCATATATGTATGTGTGTGTCTCTCTCTCATATATGTATGTGTGTGTCTCTCTCTCATATATGTATGTGTGTGTCTCTCTCTCATATATGTATGTGTGTGTCTCTCTCTCATATATGTATGTGTGTCTCTCTCATATTTATATGTATGTGTGTCTCTCTCATATTTATATGTATGTGTGTGTGTGTGTGTGTGTGTAGACAGACAGACAGACAGACAGACATATGTATATATATATATATAATATAGATATAAATATATATATAGACATATGTATATATATATATAATATAGATATAAATATATATATATATATATATGTATATATATATATAATATAGATATAAATATAAATATATATATATATGTAAATATATATATATATATATATATATATATCTATATTATATATATATATGTATATATATAATATATAAATATATAATATAGATATAAATATATATATAACTAAATATATATAATATATGTATATGTAGATGGATATATAGATACATACATATCTATATTATATATATATATATAT
>NW_028234442.1:25952393-25957393 GCF_977035675.1 Penaeus japonicus
TGAATAATACCAGGCTCCAGATCGCCAGTCGACCCGGCTAGTTTGTCAGCCTGTTCATTACCATGGATACCCGAGTGTCCAGGTACCCATATTAGTTTGATTGATTTATTGGCACTATGCATTTTACGAATGATATTACCCTGTATTTCATTATAGGTGGTTTCTAGTGATTTAATGGCTTTAATTGAACTTAACGAGTCTGAAAAAATGACTATTCTATCGTGGGTCGTCGATAGGGCAAAATCTAAAGCTTTATCTATTGCAAAAAGTTCGGCAAGAAAGATCGATGTATGATTCGGCAATCGAAATCTCAACTGACATTCAGTCGACCATACACCCGCTCCCACACACTCGTCTGTCTTGGACCCGTCGGTATATAAATGAAAAAAGGAAAGATGTTTAATTAGGATCTCTCTGAACCTCTGGCGTACCTCCACCTCCGACACCGTGGCTTTGGCTGATGGTAGCCAGTCTACAACAGTAGAAAAATTGGGTGTTTCCCACGGTGCTATATTTGATTGAACCAGGGTATCGATGGTAGAGAGATCTATACCGACTTTTTCTGTGAGGTCATGGAGTCTATTGCCCAGCGGCTTCCCGCCGCGATACTGGGGCCCTACCTGCCGGCGCAAAACATCCCTGTTTGGATGTTGGGGCTGCCTGGCTACCTTCGCGGCATAGGTCAGCGCAAGCTGGCCGCGTCTAAGACGGAGGGGAGGTACTCCCGACTCTACCTCTAGGCGCTCGGTGCGAGTGCACATAAGGGCTCCAAGACAGACTCGTAAACACGCATTCTGCACTACATTCAAACCTTTCAGAGTTGAGCTCGTTGCCGAGCCATACACGATTGACCCATAATCTACTTTAGACCTAATCAGGGATTTATATAACATCAGTAAAGACTTTCTATCAGCTCCCCATTTGTGTCCAGAAATGCACTTTAATAAATTGAGTGCTTTTTGACATTTATTCTTTAATTGACCAATGTGGTCTTTCCAATTCAATCTACTATCAAAGAGTAGTCCAAGAAATCTAGCTGAATTTTGAATAGGTATTGGATGGTTGTCTAGAGTTAGCCTGATGTTGGGCTTTCTCCTATGTGTAAAAACCACGCCAATACTTTTTCTAATGGAAAACTTAAAACCCCACTGGAGGCCCCAGTTATGAATCATATCCAGTGCCAATTGGATCTGATTTGCCGAGAACTCTGCATTATTGCTGGAGTGCCATAATGCACAATCATCGGCGTACAGTGAGTATTTAAGATTCCGAGGAGGAGATGGTAAAATGTCATTTATTACACATAAAAATAATGTAGGAGACAAGACACTTCCTTGTGGGACCCCGTTTGCCTGGACAAAAATGTCCGAGAAAGTGACGTTGTCAGAAAATAATTTGACAGAAAACGTTCTGTCAGAAATGAAATTTTGGATAAAACAAGGCAAGTTTCCACGTAATCCGAAAGCATAAAGTTTTCTGAGTAGGCCATGTCGCCAAGTCATGTCGTAGGCTTTTTCTATGTCTAAGAATACTGATATCAAAAAATGCTTTTTGGCAAATGCCTCATGAATGTGACTTTCCAGTTTTACTAGCTGATCGAGAGTTTGGCGTCCCTTTCGGAAGCCGCACTGCTCGTCAACTAGTAAATTTCTGGTATTTAAAAAATGCAATAGCCTACTATTAACAATTCTTTCCATGACCTTGCATAAGCAACTTGTCAACGCAATTGGGCGGTAAGAGATGGCGGATCTGGGATTTCCCCCTCCTTTCAATATGGGAATGATGTGGGCGAAGTGCCATGAATTTGGAAAAGTCTGGCTTTTCCAAATATCATTGTACACTTCTAGCAACTTAATCATGTCATCATGATTAAGATGCTTTATCATCTCATATCGAATCTCATCGGGGCCTGGGGATGTTCCTCTACAGGCTTCTAGGGCTCGGACAAGCTCATTCATTGTTAGATCTTTATTGTAATCAAAAATATCTCCTGTGGCAAAGTGAATTGGTTGCAGCTCGGCTGCTTCCTTGGTGGTCAGGAATGCAGGGTTGTAATTTTCCGAGCTGCTTGTATAAGAGAACTGCCTGGCGATTGTGTTAGCAATGTCTCTAGGTTCATCATAATTACTTCCCTCGTGAATAATATTTCTGATCTTATTTGATGACTTTTTTCTATTGATTCTATTTACTGTGGACCAAACCTCTGATAACTTGGTATTACTATTTATTGTAGAGACAAAGCTTCGCCAGGAGTCTCTTTTGGCTTGTCTGATTGTTCTACGAGCCCTAGCTCTCGCTTGTTTGTAATTGCGAAAGTTCTCGTTGGTAATATTATTATGGAAAAGCCTGTAGGCCCTATTTCGTTCACATAGCGCCCTGCGGCAATCTGGTGTCCACCATGGAACTCTATGCTTAACGCTATCTGTCGAAGTCTTAGGTATGGTTGCCATTGCTGCATTTATAATACAATTTTGAACACTGTTTACTTTATCATCAATGGTTTCTCCAACAACTTCGAGCTTGACGCTCCTTGTGAAGGCGACCCAATCTGCTCTTTTTACGTTAAATTTGGGTGCTGAAGGCGTCCTCGAGGTGTCGCATGAATATTGAATACAAATAGGAAGGTGATCGCTTCCCAACGAGTCGTCAATGGTGTGCCACAGGCACTTGGCTGCTAGTGTTGAGGAAACCAGTGATAGGTCAATAAAGCTCAAATTACCGGTATTATCGTCTATTCGCGTTGGACTACCATCATTTAGAAGAACCAGATCAGAGTCGTTGATCAACTTAACTACTTGCTCACCTCTACCATTCACCCGCAGGGAACCCCATGATGTATGACGAGCATTAAAATCACCTAGAATTAATTTATTGTTTGGCAGACTGTCCTGAATAGCAAAAAGCTCATCATAGATTAATCTTTTATCAGGTGGACAGTAAGCTGAGCATATAGTCAGATACGTGTTATTGAATTTTACTTTGCATGCGACGTGTTCCAAAGTAGAATTAATCGTCACTTCAATGAAAGGGAGATTCTGGTGGATGTACATGGCGACTCCGCCTCCACCCCTTCCCTCTCGGTCTTTTCTACAAAGATGGTAGTTTTTTAGCGATACGACCTCGTCAGAGACTTGGTCGTTTAAATGGCTTTCTTGTAGTACGATAATATCGGGAGCATAGGACGAGGCTAATAATCTAAGAGAGTTTAATTTTGATCTAAGACTTCGACAGTTCCATTGTATAATGGTATACGCGTGGATTACGTTTTATGGGGTTTGGAAGTGCCTTGTCCGGTGGTTTTTATTTTCTTTTTTTGGGAGGGAGGCGCCTCCTCCTCTCCCTCGCTTCCCGAGGGCCTCTCTCGGGAATTTTTGGAGACAGTAGTCTCCATGGCCTGCTCCCCTCCACCAGAGAGACGCCCGGCGGAGGACGATCTGCTCTTACGAGCAGAACTACCACCAGACGAAGTTCTAGTGGGGGTCGCCTGGACTAGAAGGTGCGATCCGGATTGTGATTTGGTATCGACCTCCTTAAGATGCTGTTTTTGCTGGGTTGATTCAGCAATTTCTTTAATTGTCTTGTTCAATTCTTTAATCTGATTCATCAAGTCCCTTACTGTTTCTTTCAAATCGGAAATTTCCTTGTCTTTAACTGCGAGCTGCTGACTAACACTGATTGCACTGGAAACATTGTTAGTTACTGCTGAGGCGTAAGAAGTATTGGGTTTGCTTGTCAAACCTTCCACTTTCTTTTTGGCCTCACGGTAGCTAACTTCGTGCTCTCTCATGTATGCTAATGTCTCAGTCTCCTTCTTCAGGCTACTGCAATCAGCAGAGCCTGACTGATGGGGACCTCCACAGTTAGCACACTTGAGTGTCTTTTCCGTGCATTCAGTGGTATCGTGATCTCCAGTACATTTACCGCAAGTGAATTTGTTACTGTCCTTATCCATGCATCTTAATGAGGTGTGTCCAAATTTTTGGCATCTATTACACCGCATTGGCTTTTGAATATAAGGTCTTACTTGAACAATCTCATATCCGATTTTAACTGTACTAGGAATTTTTGGTGAAGAAAAAGTCAAGAAACACAATCCGGTCTTTGTTCGCACATTCCCATCTTTCTTTGACATACAATTTACGTCAACTACGCTCTGGTCTTTCATGGCATCAAGAATTTCACTTTCTTCCATTGTCCTCAAATCCCTGTGAAAGATTACTCCCTTACAGGTATTTGGGCCAACAGGAATAGTTACTTTTACGCCGAGGTCATGAATTTGCGTCAGTTTAAGCAAATCCTTAATCTGAGACTTAAATTGTACTTTAACAAGGAGGCTGCCATCTCGCAATTTTCGGACAAAATCAAAACCGCCTTCCACTTGACCATCAAGGACCTTCTTGATGATAAAGGGGTTGACATTCTGCAGGGATTGATTTTCTTTCACGCATCGTATGTTCAAGCACCTTGCGTTCTCTGGAGGGATATCAATGTGTCGTCTGGGTCGGTCATTGGTCGGGGTTCCATTACTGGTCAAAGTGGTCTTAGAAAGGGTCTGAGTCGCCCCTCCTCCTTGGGGAGGAGGAAGGGTAGCCGGGGAATCAATCATACTGGGTGTCGGACCAGGTCCGAACCCTGGGCCAAAGCCCGTTGTCCTGAGGGGACTACCTTTTCCCTTAACTTTTGGATCAACCTAATCCCAATAGCTAAGAGAGGATAAAATAAAACAAGTCTTACAGTTAATCGTCCTCACCCCCCCTTAGTGGAAGCCTGGTTGCGTTCTCCAGTACCAACTAAGGGATCGGAGTTGTGTGTAGGACACCTTCCAACCGCCGAACCTGCCTAGTGCGAGGGACGGTAAGTTGGTGCCCACCCCCCAAGCGAATACAGGAGCTCACAAGGAGACTCCCGTAGGCTCAGGAAAGTCACACAGAAGAATAGAAAAATTCAGGGAGAGAGAAAAGTTGCGCCCAAAGGACGCCCCAGACTACTGGGCCTCCCTA
>NW_028234442.1:25962393-25967393 GCF_977035675.1 Penaeus japonicus
GTTCAATAGGGTGTAGAAAGGGAGGCAAGATATCTAGCGGAGACATTACTGCATGCGGTAGGGGGGAAGGGATGGAAGGGAGGGAGGGAGGGTGGAAGGGAGGAACGAAGGAAGGAAGGAAGGGAGATAGGGAAGGAGGGAAGGAGGGAAGGGGGGAGGGGAGGGGAGGGGAGGGGAGGGGAGGGGAGGGGAGGGGAGGGGACGGGACGGGACGAGACGAGACGAGACGAGACGAGACGAGATGAGACGAGATGATATGATATATGATATGATACGATTTGATATAATATGATATGATATGATAAGATATGATGAGATGATAATAAGAAAGTGAGAAATGCCTAAAGAAAAATACAATAGAAAAGAAGAGAAGAGAAGAGAATAAGAAAGGGAGAAATACATAGAGGAAAATAAAAGAGAAGAGAAGGGAAGAAAAGAGGAGGAGGAGGAGGCAGAAGAAGAAGAGGAGAAAAGAATAAAGAGTAATAATAAGAAGGAAGGGAGAAATACATTGCGGAAAATACATACATACAGACACAAGAAAATATCGAAGGGGTTGACAAACGACACAGGAACATGGCGAATGAAATACATACCATACTTGCTGTAAATTCACTTTCTCTCAATAATAAAATAAATACAGTAAAATGGATGTGTACTCACCTATCGAACAGAGGCCCTGCCATTTCCGAGTTGAAATTGCTTGAAGATCGGAATTGCTTTATGTTACTAAGATGGATTATCAGTTCAGAGTTCACAACGCACATACAGTAATTTTCTTTCTTTTCATTATTTCAATCGCACCGCACAATTTACACTTTTTTCTAATTTTCGCACCAGTACTGTGTTCACTCTTATAGATTCTGACTATAATTTTCTTTCTTTCTTTTTATTTCAATCGCACCGCACAATTTACACTTTTTTCAAATTTTCGCACCAGTACTGTGTTCACTCTTATAGATTCTGACTGTAATTTTCTTTCTTTTTATTTTAATCGCACCGCACAATTTACACTTTTTTTTTCTAATTTTCGCACCAGTTACTAAGATGGATTATCAGTTCAGAGTTCACAACGCACAAACAGTAATTTTCTTTCTTTTCATTATTTCAATCGCACCGCACAATTTACACTTTTTCTAATTTTCGCACCAGTACTGTGTTCACTCTTATAGATTCTGACTGTTCCTCTATAGCCCGGTATGACTGCAAGAGAAAAAGAAAACACACAAGATTTGGAAATAGAGGGGGAAATGGGGAACAGCAACCTCACAAATGATATGACACATGAATTAACATACAGGAAATAAAAAAATATCCATAGCCACACCCTCTAAATACACAGCGAGAGCATTAGAGAACAATGACAACAAATAGGGAGCAACGGCAGACACAAAACCACATAAACAAAATCCAAGATAAAGGGGCATGAACAGTTACATGTACGGTAAATCCATTGATCACACAGCGTAATATCAACCAGTTAATGAAAACAATGAAAATTAAAATAAGGGGGGCAGAACAATATGTGTACAAGAAACATATATGTACTCACCATTTTAGAGAGATGTAGAAAGAATTCGTATGATCCAAGCACTGAAGTTGACAGGAGGCGAATAGTAATTTCTTTCGGGAAAATCTGTTTCCACTGTGCATTTCCCTCACGAAAAGACGAAACAGAAAAAAATGGGCAAGAATGATAATATAAAAAAAGAGCGAAAGGGAACCGGAGAGAGAGATAGAGAGAGGGAGAGAGGGAGAGAGGGAGAGAGGGAGAGGGAGAGGGAGAGGGAGAGAGAGAGAGAGAGAGAGAGAGAGAGAGAGAGAGAGAGAGAGAGAGAGAGAGAGAGAGAGAGAGAGAGAGAGAGAGAGAGAGAGAGAGAGAGGGGAAAAGACAGACAGACAGACAAACAGAGAAGGAAAAAATGGCGGAGGAGAAAAAGAAATAGAGGGAGGGAAAAAGAACCATAAAAATAACAAGATAAAGTAAATGAAATTAAAAAAAAGAGAAGTGGACAGTGGAAGCGGAGAATTGATATAAAATAGCATAGACACATTAACAAAATTGAATATAAAGGGGCAGAGACAATTACTTGTACGATAAATTCATTGATCACACAGAGTAATATCAACCAGTTAATGAAAACAATCAAAATGAAAATGAAAATAAGGGGGGGGGGGCAGAACAATAAGTGTACAAGAAATATACATGTAGTTACCTTTCAGAGAGATGTAGAAAGAATTCGTATCATCCAAGCACTAAAGTTGACAGGAGGCGAATAGTAATTTCTTTCGGGAAAATCTGATTCAACCGCAGTGAGGAAGCATCCGGAGACGGCGAGAGATGGACTGCAACTGGCAAGTGGGAGGACAGTATGGAGGAATGAGGGCGGAGCTTCCAGGGGCAAGGAGGAGGAGGGGGAGGTGGAGGAGTGAGGTAGCGAGAGATAAGCGAATGACCAGGCAAACACGCAAAGGAAAAGGAAAGAATAGAAGAGAGGAGAGGAGGGGAGAAGAGAAGAGAATTGAGGAGAGGGAAAGAGGGGAGAAGGGAAGAGAATAGAAGAGAAGAGAAGACAGAGATACAAAGAGAGGTGTGGTCGTGTGTGTGTGAAAGAGAGAGAGAGAGAGAGAGAGAGAGAGAGAGAGAGAGAGAGAGAGAGAGAGAGAGAGAGAGAGAGAGAGAGAGAGAGAGAGAGAGAGCGAGGGGAAAAGAAAGACAGACAGAAGGAAGAAATGGCGGAGGAGAAAGAGAAGAAATAGAGAGAGGGAAAAAACATGAAAATAAAAAGATAAAGTAAATGAAACAGAAAAAAAGAGCAGAAGACGAGGGGAAGCAAGACATTTGGAGCGTAGAAATGATATAAAATAGCGTAGACACATAAACAAAATTCAAGATAAAGGGGCATGAACAGTTAGTTACATGTACGGTAAATCCATTGATCACACAGCGTTATATCAACCAGTTAATGAAAACAATGAAAATTAAAATACGGGGGGCAGAACAATATGTGTACAAGAAACATATATGTACTCACCATTTTAGAGAGATGTAGAAAGAATTCGTATGATCCAAGCACTGAAGTTGACAGGAGGCGAATAGTAATTTCTTTCGGGAAAATCTGTTTCCACTGTGCATTTCCCTCACGAAAAGACGAAACAGAAAAAAATGGGCAAGAATGATAATATAAAAAAGAGGGAAAGGGAAACGGAGAGAGAGATAGAGAGAGGGAGAGAGGAAAAAATGGCGGAGGAGAAAAAGAAATAGAGGGAGGGAAAAAAGAACCATAAAAATAACAAGATAAAGTAAATTAAATTAAAAAAAGAGAAGTGTACAGTGGAAGCGTAGAATTGATATAAAATAACGTAGACACATTAACAAAATTGAAGATAAAGGGGCAGAGACAATTACTTGTACGATAAATTCATTGATCACACAGTGTAATATCAACCAGTTAATGAAAACAATCAAAATGAAAATGAAAATAAGGGGGGCAGAACAATAAGTGTACAAGAAATATACATGTAGTTACCTTTCAGAGAGATGTAGAATGAATTCGTATCATCCAAGCACTAAAGTTGACAGGAGGCGAATAGTAATTTCTTTCGGGAAAATCTGATTCGACCGCAGTGAGGAAGCATCCGGAGAAGGCGAGAGATGGACTGCAAATGGCAAGTATGGAGGAATGAGGGCGGAACTTCCAGGGGCAAGGAGGAGGAGGGGGAGGGGGAGGAGTGAGGTAGCGAGAGATAAGCGAATGACCAGGCAAACACGCAAAGGAAAAGGAAAGAATAGAAGAGAGGAGAGGAGGGGAGAAGAGAAGAGAATTGAGGAGAGGGAAAGAGGGGAGAAGGGAAGAGAATAGAATAGAAGAGAAGACAGAGATACAAAGAGAGGTGTGGTCGTGTGTGTGTGAAAGAGAGAGAGAGAATCGAGAGAAAGAGAGAGAGAATCGAAAGAGAGAGAGAGAGAGAGAGAGAGAGAGAGAGAGAGAGAGAGAGAGAGAGAGAGAGAGAGAGAGAGAGAGAGAGAGAGAGAGAGAGAGAGAGAGGAGGGAGGGAGGGAAAGAAGGAGTGAAGATACAAAGAGAGGTGTTCGTGTGTGTGTGAAAGAGAGAGAGAGAGAGAGAGAGAGAGAGAGAGAGAGAGAGAGAGAGAGAGAGAGAGAGAGAGAGAGAGAGAGAGAGAGAGAGAGAGAGAGAGGGAGGGAGGGAGGGAGGGAGGGAGGAAAGGAGGGAAAGAGGGAGAGAGAGAGGGAGGGAGAGCGAGAGGGAGAGGGAGAGGGAGAGGGAGAGCGAGAGCGAGAGCGAGAGCGAGGTGAAAATGTTTACACACAGACAAGATAAGGGGGAATGAGGGTCTGCACACTAGGGTATTTCAATAATTGCAACTTTTGAAATGTCATCGTGACTGTACAAAAATAGGCTCCATATATCATAAAAATGAAATGTGAAAAAAATCAGCTTGATCTGATAACGTTTAGGGGTTGCACTTTTCAATTTAATATATTACGCATTTCCGCGGAATTGGGGCCGCGAAGGCGGACGAGGTCCACGCACTTCGAACTTCCTCGCTAACGTTAAGTGATCATAGTTCCCTTGCGAATCATAATCAAATTTGTGTCTTTAGGTCATCAAGTTCCTTGCTGACCTTGGGCACTTAAATATTACATGTAACAAATTCTTCACTGAACTTAGGCACTTAAATAACGCATATAACAAGTTCCTCGATGACCGTAGGTCACTGACTGACCTTAATGGCCTATAAAAGTAATGCCCGTGTTTCTTCAATAAGCATATAAATGTTAGTTAATGAATAACATTATTATACATTCCAACAAGCTTCTGTTGTGTTGCTATGTGTTTGTGATATTTTAGCACGATATAATTCGCTGAAAGTTATTAAAATTCAAACGTTTCTGGACGAGAAAATGCTTCGAAACCTGTGACTGAATTGAAGAATTATATCAGAAATTTAGACTGAAGACTATTACTAAACTAAAT
>NW_028234442.1:25974893-25977393 GCF_977035675.1 Penaeus japonicus
AAGGAAGGGAGAGAGAGGGAGGGAAGGGAGGAGACGAGATGAGACGAGACGAGACGAGACGAGACGAGACGAGACGAGACGAGACGATATGATATGATATGATATGATATGATATGATATGATATGATATGATATGATATGATATGATATGATACGATACGATACGATACGATTTGATACGATACGATTTGATATATGATATGATATGATATGATATGATATGATATGATATATGATATGATGATAATAAGAAAGTGAGAAATGCATAAAGAAAAATACAATAGAAAAGAAGAGAAGAGAATAAGAAAGGGAGAAATACATAAAGGAAAACAGAAGAGAAGAGAAGGGAAGAAAAGAGGAGGAAGAGGAAGAAGAAGAGGAGAAAAGAATAAGAGTAATAAGAAGAAGGAAGGGAGAAATACATTGCGGGAAAAAAAATACTTACATAAGAAAATATCGAAGGAGTTGACAAACGACACAGGAACATGGCGAATGAAATACATACCATACTTGCTGTAAATTCACTTTCTCTCAATAATAAAATAAATACAGTAAAATGGATGTGTACTCACCTATCGAAAAGAGACCCTGCCATTGCCGAGTTGAAATTGCTTGAAGATCGGAATTGCTCTATGTTACTAAGATGGATTATCAGTTCAGAGTTCACAACGCACAAACAGTAATTTTCTTTCTTTTCATTATTTCAATCGCACCGCACAATTTACACTTTTTCTAATTTTCGCACCAGTACTGTGTTCACTCTGATAGATTCTGACTTCCTCTATAGCCCGGTATGACTGCAAGAGAAAAAGAAAACACACAAGATTTGGAAATAGAGGGGGAAATGGGGAACAGCAACCTCACAAATGATATAACACATGTATTCACATACAGGAAATAAAAAAAAATATCCATATCCACACCCTCTAAATACACAGCCAGAGCATTAGAGAACAATGACAACAAATAAGGAGCAACGGCAGACACAAAACCACCGATATGTATTATATATATGTATATATATATATATATATATATATATATATATATATATATATATACATAATTATGAGTAATGTACCCACACATCCATCCGTATACACACATACAAGTATACATACAGAGCGAGTATGTTAGAGACAGATATAAATGATTTGGTAACAACACCAGGCACAGCAATAAACAAGAATAAATACAACCCTATACCTGGACATCCACAAACAACGATGAATAGTACACCATACGCAGACATACCGCTCCACCATGCCACATCTGCTTCCACATCTACATCACGTACGTAACCAAAGCGACGAGAGTTCGCGGCAAACAAAGAAACGTGAATAAACACGACACACCAATGAACTCTACAATATACATATTCATAAATTCAATCACCCACCAAACCACAGGCAAGCATCCACATCCGCTTCTGCATCCATATACGCGTGTACAAAGCGAGAGTTACAGAGACAAACGAAGACACTTGGACCAACAACAGACATAGGAACACCTATGAAAATAACAATACATAAATGCATGCATGCACACATCCATACTTCCACATTCTCAGCCACACAACAAAACAGAAAAAAAAAATCGACAGTCACAGAAGCACATCTAAATGTATTTATAGCGAGAAAAAGAGGAGCAAAAGTAAGAAACAGAAGGGGGAATAGGAAGAGAAAAATGAAAAGTACAGAAAAATGTACAAGGAAAGGAAGACGAAACAGACAACAACGGACAAGAAGAAGGAAAAGAAGAGGGAAGAGGAAACGGAGGGAGGGAGGGAGAGAGGGAGGGAGAGAGGGAGGGAGGGAGGGAGGGAGGGAGGGAGAACGAGAGATAGAGAGAGAATCAAAGCGAAACAAAGCATAAAAAGAGAGAGGCAGAGAGAGAGGGAGAGGAGGAGAGAGAGGAGAGAGAGAGAGAGAGAGAGAGAGAGAGAGAGAGAGAGAGAGAGAGAGAGAGAGAGAGAGAGAGAGAGAGAGAGAGAGAGAGAGAGAATCAAAGCGAAACAAAACATAAAAAGAAAGATAAAGAGAGAGGGAAAAAAGAAGAAGAAGAAGAAGAGAGGGCAATAATAATAATAATAATAATAATAATAATAATAATAATAATAATAATAATAATAATAATAAGAGAGAGAGTCAGAGCGAAACAAAGCATAAAAAGAGAGAGGAAAAGAAGGAGAGAAAGAGAAAGAGAAAGAGAGAGAGAGAAAGAGAAAGAGAGAGAATCAAAGCGAAACAAAACATAAAAAGAGAGAGGGATAGAAGAAGAAGAAGAAGAAGAAGAAGGAGAGGGAAAGAGGAAGAAGAAGAAGAAGAAGAAGAAGAAGAAGAAGAAGAAGAAGAAGAAGAAGAAGAAGAAGAAGAAGAAGAAGAAGAAGAAGAAGAAGAAGAGAGAGAGAGTCAGAGCGAAACAAAGCATAAAGAGAGAGAGGCAGAGAGAGAGGAAAAGAAGGAGAGAGAGAGAGAGAGAGAGAGAGAGAGAGAGAGAG
>NW_028234442.1:25982571-25989029 GCF_977035675.1 Penaeus japonicus
TTATTATTAATTTTGTTTTTATTATTATTATTATTGTTATTCTTCTTCTTATTATTATTAATTATTATTATTCTTCAATCATCATTTTCATTATTATTTTTCTATCTTTTTTTATCATTATTTATTTAGCTGTCATCGGTGTTTGTATTATAATTATTCTTATTGTGATTGATATGTTGTTGGTGGTATTATTATCATTATTATTATTTTATTGTTTATTATTATTTTTATTATTAGTATTATTATTATTATTATTTTATTATTATTATTATTGTTATCATTATATTAATTTTATCATTATTGTTATTGATATTATTGATATTACTATTATTATTATGGCATCAGTCAATATCAATATTTATTTTATCTTTGGCTACATTTGTTGTTTTTTTTTTTTATTATTATTATTTTAGGATTATCATATTACTATTGTTTTTTGTTTTGTTTTGGTACTGTTATTATTGAGTATTATTAGTATTATCATTATTCTTCATTATTATTATTATTTTTACCATTACCAGTACTATTATTTTATTATTTTTATTATTATTATTATTATTATTATTTAATTATTTAATTATTTTTATCATTATTATTATTATTATATTATTATTTTTTATTATTATTATTTTATCATCATCATCGTCATTTTCATTATTATTGTAATTATTGTTATATTATTATTTTTTTATACTGTTGATATTATTATGTGTTTTACTATATTATTATTAGTATTATCATTATTATTATAATGTTCGTATTATAATTATTATTTAATCATCATTATCATCATCATGTCTCTGTGACGTCGATTCTCTTGGCATTTTATATCTGCATTGAGATTCTCAAACCCATCAGAAAGTGACTCACAGTTCATTCATCCGTAGAATTTTCGTGAATTTAACTTTGTTTTATTTTTGCAATCGTGTGACGCAATTGCCATGAATAGGTGAAAGGTTAGGATTATGCCTTAGATATCAATGTTGCAAAGAGAAGGAAGTCTTCCAGAAGGAGGATTTGAATTTGTATCACCAATACGGCGTGGAGTTTTTCTGTTTTTTGTTTTTTTTAAATGTTTATAGTCTGATTGGTATGCAAATGTGTGGTAGGGTATATTTTTTACATACACATGGCCACATGCGCAGGATGCACATACTCACGCACACACACACCACGCACACGCACCAGCACACGCACACGCACCAGCACACGCACCAGCACACGCACACGCACCAGCACACGCACCAGCACACGCACCAGCTCACGAACATCACCACACACCAACACCAACACACCCACACACACCAACACATACCACACACACAAACAACACACACACACACACACTCATGCACACACACATGCACACACAATGCACACACACATGCACACCACACAAGCCCACCAGGGACACACACATATACACATACACATATACACATAACATATACGCATATAATATACACATATTACACATACACAATATGATACACATATACGCTTACACATTTCATTTATACGAAACAAACGTATGTACGTTTGTATGGATGTCTATATGTATGTGTGTATATCCATGGTATATATTTATATTTATCTTATATTATATATATATATTTATTTCTATATATATATTTATATATATATATTATAATTATTTATATACAATACATATACATACTTATTCACACATAGTTGCATACATGTATGCAAGGCATACATGGCTGATGTGATCAGTTTTGTAGTGAATATCAATACTCATTTTATTTGTAAGTGCAACTAGGAAGTCTTCCAAGTTACTTAAGGTTATGTCATTAACAGACATCATATTGGTGCTCAGAAACACTGATGTCAACAGAAAGACTCAGTTACTTCATTATATTAATTTTTTGTGTCAAAAGAAAACTAATGTTTGGTATGAATAATGAAACTCAACAGGATATTAAGGGAAGTATAAACACTTGGCGTTACTGAATCAGATTAGAATCTGAATCCTCATCCCTTTTCTTTTTCTTCTTTCTTATATTTTCTTGTTCCTTTCTTTCTTTGTTTTTCTTTCTTTCTTTTTCTATTTTTTCTTTCTCTATTTTTTTTTCTTTCTTTCCTTCCTTTCTTTCTTTCTTCCTTTCTTTTTTTTTTCTTTATTTCTTTCTTTTTTCTTTCTCTCTCTTTCTTTCATTTTTCTTTCTGTTTCTTATTGTCTAGTATGAAATGCATTCCGATTCCGAAACGGTCACATGCTGTTGTTTCCTTTATTGTGGTGTGTTTCAATCTCCCTCTATCATGTGTAATTAGTTTTTATAAGAAATTCTCGAATTGTATGCTAAGTTGGAGAGATAGATGTCTCTCAGTCCCTGGGTGTTCATTATGTAAGAATGATTAGCGAATTTGCGGACAATTATGCATTTGCCTGGGAAAGGATATGCAATTTGCTGCATAAGTTTGAGGTGATTTATATAGTGAGACTGTCAAGCTTTGGACTGCTCTGTATTACAGAAATAGGAGGATTATGAATGACTTGATTTTTCGCCCCTGACGTTAATCATACACATGTGATTTAAATCTTACCAGATTTTCATCTCACTGACACTAAGTTCGAATTGACAGACAAACTTGAGTTCGGGGAAAGAACGACACAAGAAAGTTATATAATAGGTGTGTAGATGTTAGATAGCATAACTCGGAGTGTATAGTGACTGTTTATGTGAATTTTTCTTTATATATAAGGATATCCATAGGTTATAATATATATGGGTTGAAGATAGCTTTGGGATAAAGTAGATTGTAAAAGGATATTTCCCGGTCCTTCGTTAGAGCAAGTGTGGCTGCATTTTTTTTTTTTTTTTTTGTTTTACTCATTTGCGTTTAAGAGGTTTCTATGTTGTTTTTAGAATTACAGATGAGAAGTGTTAACATTAATTAATTTTTTATTTTATTATTATGAATTTGTATGCTGTAGCAGTTCAACGTATTTAAAGTTTTAGAACATTGGAAATCGGAATTAGTGTTTCATAAAATAATTATCTTGCTTGTTGCATTAATATCTTTTAGATACCACTATTCTTGCCTAATATTAGAAGTACCTATAAAAGGTATCTGTACTATAAATGAGTCTAAATAGTACTAGTATTAAATTTGATTTGATTTGATGGAATTATTATTTACTATTATTATTATTTATCATTATTATTATTTTTGCATATGTGGCTACCACTGATATATTCTCAGACTCCAGTTGTACCCTTTGAATGGAGCAAATTGTCCGTGATCTGTAATATGTGTACCCCAGAGTAGCCCCTGCCTCTAAGAAATAAAGTGACGAGGGATTAAGTAGAAAGGCAAAATAAGACGTGACCAAATGTGATTTAATACGGAACATGAAATCACTGCCTGTTATTAGTAATCTAGTGATTCTCTCTCTCTCTCTCTCCTCTCTCTCACCACGTCTCTCTCTCTCTCTCTCTCTCTCTCTCTCGCTCCTACCTCTACTCCTTTATATAATTATATATATATATATATATATATATTATATATATAATTTTTATATTTTATATGTGTGTGTGTGTGTGTGTGTTGTGTGTGTGGTGTGTGTGTGTGTATATGTTATGTTTCTCTCTCTCTTCTCTCTCTCTCTCTCTCTCTTCTCTCTTCTCTCCTCTATCCTCTCTCTCTCTCTAATATATATATTTATATATTTATATATTTAATTTATTCTATATATATTTATCTTTCTCTGTTATTTCTTTCTCTCTCTTCTCCCTATCCCTCTCTCTCTCTCTGCCCTTTGGTTTCTCTCTTCCTAATAGTATGCAAATATTCTGTTTTAAAATCCCAACACGGTACAAGACTTAACAAAAACAAAACCAACAACTACAATAGGCAAAAATAACACAAACGTCCCTGTAATGTTTGTTTTGTTTTAGCTTCATTTTTACGTGTTTTATACACCCCCCCCATTGACGTGCATATAGTTTGGGGGAGGGGAGGGGGTATGTGGATAAAGAAAGATAAAAAAATATACAATCCAATCATAGCTTTTCGTACATTAGATAAAACTCATTAATTTATTTTCACTATGTTGTTGTGTTTTTGTACCATTAGATCGTGTTTATTTTATCCTTTTATTTTAATTATTATCATTTTTGTTATTAGTATCATATCAGTATTAGTATTGTTTGTATCTTCATGTATCCTTATTTTTATATTTATGTTATTTATTATTTTCATCATCTTTTTTGTTAAAAACATCATTTCATTTCCCCTTTTTCCACCCCTATCCTGTTTCTTTTAACATATTTTCATTTATATTTGGTGAATTTGCTTAAAAAATAAAACTGTTTCCACTGTCACTATGGGCATCCCGAAAGGGAAAACGGGGAAAAAGAGAGGGGATAGTTTGAGAGAAGGAGGGGAGAGAGGGGAGAGAGAAATTTGGAAAGAGATAGAGAGGGGGGGGGGGGGTTTTTTAAAAAAGTAGTTTGTAGAGAGGAGGAGATAGAGAGAGAGAGATAGAAGATAAAATAGAGAGGGAAAAAGGGAAAGGGAGAGGAGAGAGAGGAGAGAGGGGGGGGGGGGAAGATTTGATAGACAGGGAAAAACAGAAAAATAGATAGAAAATTTAGGTAGGGTATAGAGAGAGATATAGAGGAAAAAACGAGAAACTAGAGAAAGGCGAGCGGGGCGAGAGAAATAGAAAAGGAAAGGGGCGAGCGAGAGGGAGGGAGGGGAGAGGAGGGGGAGGGGTGAGAGAGAGGAGAGGGGAGAGAGAGAAAAGGGGGAAAAGGGGGGAGGGGAGAGAGAGAGAGGAGGAGAAAGAGAGGGGGAGAGAGGGGAAAGAGAGAAGAAATGAAAAAAGAGTTTTTACAGGAAGGAGTACAGAGAGAGAGAGAGAGAGAGGGTGAGAGAGAGGGTTACTTTGGGGGGAGTTGGGGGGGGAAAGGGGTAGGGGGGGGGGGAAGATAAATTTAAAACATCATTTAAAATGCCAAGGGCAGGGGGGGGGGGGAGGGGGGGGGAAGGGGGGGCGTAAGAGCAAGGAAAGGGGGGAAAAAGGGTTTGGGAGATGTCCCAAATCAGGGTATCACTCTTAGCCACCAAAGCCCGCCCTAAAAACATGTGTTTTCGGGCGCAGGGGGATTTTCACGTGCGATAATGTGGGGCCCTTTTAAAAAGTTTCCCTTTTGGCGTCAAGTAGGGTGGGGGGTTACGTGGATAAAAAAACAGAGTGGGAAGGCCCCTTTTTCTTTGAAGTTGTTGTTATCTGAGGAAGGGTTTAAAAGGGGAAAAGTGTAGGGGAGAGAGAGGGGAGAGAGAGAGGGGAGAGATAACGTTTTTAGAAAATTTTTTTCCCGTAGTGTCCCCGCGGTGATTAAAATTTTAAAAGGTGGTTTTGTGAAAAACAAGTTGGGTTTTGGAAAATACTGTTTTTTTTTTCGGTATCTTCTTTTGGAAAATTTTATTCAACTACATATGTTTTGTAAATTTCGGGAAAAAAAAATTTAAAAGAAATGAAATTTTGGGAAAAAAGGGAAAAAAGGGATGGCGAAGAAAGAAAAGAATAAAAGGGATATTTTTAAAATATCTTTTTATTTTTTATTAAATTTTTGTGATTCTAAAAAAGGAAAAAAAAAAAATAAAAAAAGCCCCGCGGGGAACCCAAAGGAGTTTTCCCTTGTCTCTTTTACATTTCATAACCCCTTGCTTTGCTTTTCCCTTCGTAAATTTCCAAAAAAATACTTTTCAATAACCTGGCTGCCCAGTACTGTGTTCCTGTACATTTTTTGGGACCCGTTCTGTTTTTGTTGCATTTGCTAAAAATGGCAAAAAAAGACTGCCCTTTTAAAAAGGGCAGTGGGTTGAGGTAAGGAAAAGGGGTTGGCATTTACTGTTTTCGTCGTATTCTCTCTCTTTCTCTATCTATTTTTTTTCTCTCTTTTACGTCTTTCTATCTCCATGTTTTCTCTCTCTCTTTTTTTTCTATCTCCCTGTCTTTCTCTCTTATTCTCTCTCCTCCTTTTTCTTTTTAAACTATCTACTTTCTTCCCTGTTTTTCTTTTCTCTCTATCTGTTTTCTCCTGGGTTTTTTTCTCTCTGTCTCTCTGTCTCAAATCATCATTTCTCCTCTCTCTCCCTTTTCTCTCTTCACTATCTCTCTACCTCTTTTCTCTGTCCCCTTTTCTTTCCCTATTTTTATATATTATATATAAAATATATATTTAAATATATATATTTTATATATATAATTTGTTATTTTGTTATTTTATTTTTGGGTTTTTGTAAAATTTTATATAAAATCATTTTTTAAAATTTTTATTTATTATATTTATATATATTATATCTTATGATATTATATATATTTTTAATATATATTTATATATATATATATATTTATAAACATAAAAGCATATATTTTATATATTATTTTTATATATATTTATATATATTTATATATAATTTTTATG
>NW_028234442.1:25989129-25992481 GCF_977035675.1 Penaeus japonicus
TCCCTCCCTCCTCTTCTCCTCTAAAGGTAGCTCCCTTCCTCCTTCTCTTTTAAAGGTAGCTCCCTTCCTCCTCTTCTCCTCTAAAGGTAGTTCCCCCTTTCCCCCTCTCCCTCTAAAGGTAGTCCCCTTCCCTCCCCTTCCCTCAAAGAGTCTCCCTTCCCTCCTCTTCTCCTCTAAAGGTAGTCTCCCTCCCCTCCTCTTCTCCTCTGAAGGTAGTCTCCCTTCCCTCCCCTTCTCCCCTTAAGTAGTCTCCTTCCCCCCTCTCTCCTCTAAGGATTTTTCCCTTCCCCCCCTTCTCCCCCTTAAGGTAGTCTCCCTCCCCCCTCTTCTCCTCTAAAGTAGTCCCCCCTTCCCTCCTCTTCTCCTCTTTAAAGAGTCTCCCTTCCCTCCTCTTCTCCTCTAAGTAGTCTCCCTTCCCTTTCCCCTCTCCCCTTAAGGGAGTCTCCCTTCCTCCTCTTTCTCCTTTTAAGTAGTCTCCCTTCCTCCTCTTCTCCCCCTTAAGGTAGTCTCCCCTTTCCCCCCTCTTCTCCCTTAAGTAGTTTTTTCCCTTCCCTCCTCTTTTCCTCTAAGTAGTCTCCCTTTCCCCCCTCTTCTCCTCCAAGGGAGTCTCCCTTCCCCCTCTTCTCCCTTAAGTAGTCTCCCTTTCCCCCCTCTTCTCCCCTTAAGGTAAATCTCCTTCCCTCTCTTCTCTTTTTAAGGTAGTCCCCTTTTCCCCCTCTTCTCCCCTAAGTAGTCTTCCTTCCCTCCTCTTCTCCCTTTAAAGGGAGTTTTCCCTTTCCCCCCTCTTCTCCTCTAAAGGTAGTCCCCTTCCCCCCCTTCTCCCCTTAAGGTAGTCTCCCTTCCTCCTCTTCTCTTCTTAAGTAGTCTCCTTCCCCTTTCCCCTTCTCCTCTAAGTAGTCTCCCTTCCCTCCTCTTCTCCCCTTAAGGTTTCTCCCCCTTCCCTCCTCTTCCCCCTTAAGTATCTCCCTTTCCCCCCTTCCCTTAAAAGGGAGTCTCCCTTTTCCCCCCCTTCTCTTCTTAAGGGAGTCCCTTTCCTCCTCTTCTCCCCTTAAGGTAGTCTCCCCTTTCCCCCTCTTCTCCTCCCAAGGGAGCTCCCTTCCCTCCCATTCCCTAAAGGGAGTCTCCCCTTCCTCTCTTCTCCCCCAAGGTATTTTCCCTTCCCCCCCCTCTTTTCCCCTAAAGGTAGTTTTCCCTTCCCTCCTTTTCTCCTCTAAGGAGTCTCCCTTCCCTTTCCCCTTCTCCCCCAAGATCTCCCCCCTCCTCTTTCCCTAAAGGTGTCTCCCTTTCCCTCCTCTCTCCCCTTAGGTATCTTTCCCTTCCTCCTCTTCTCCTCTAAAAGGGATCCCCTTCCCTCCCTTCTTTTTCCCCCTTTAAAAAGTCTCCCTGTTCCCCCTCTCTCCTTAAGTAGCTTTCCCCTTCCCCCCCTTCTCCCTAAAAGGTTCCCTTCCTCCTCTTCCCCCTCTTAAAAAAAGGGGGGGGAGTCCCCCCCTTCCCTCCCTCTTCTCCTCTAAAATAGTCTCCCTTCCCTCCCTTCCCCCTTTTAAAGGAGTCTCCCTTCCCTCCCTTCTCCTAAAAGGGACTCCCTTCCCTCCCTTCTCCTTAAGATCTCTCCCCCCCTCTTCCCCTAAAGTAGTCTCCCTTCCCTCCTCCTCCCCCCCTAAGTAGCTCCCTTCCCCCTTCCCTCTAAGGAGTCTCCCTTCCCCCCTTCTCCTCTTAAGGGAGTCTCCCTTCCCTCCTCTTCCCTTAAAATAGTCTCCCTTCCTCCTCTTCTCCCTAAAGGGAGTCTCCCTTCCTCCCTTCTTCTAAAGGGAAACTCCCTTCCCCCTCTTCTCCTAAGGTTCTCCCTTCCCTCCTCTTTCCCCCCCCTTTAAAGGGATCTCCCTTCCCTCCCCCTTCTCCTCTAAGGTAGTCTCACCTCCCCCCTCTTCTCCTCTAAAGAAATTCGCCCTTCCCCCCTTTTCCTCTAAAAGGGATCTCCCTTCCTCTCCTCTTCCCTTAAAATATCCTCCCTTCCCTCCTCTTCTCCTAAAAGGGATTTTCCCTTCCCTCCTCTTCTCCCTAAAGTATCTCCCTTCCCCCCTCTTCCCTAAAGTAGCCCCTTCCACAATTTCTCCCCTTAGGGGGTTTTGTCTTCCCCTTTTTTTCCCCCCTTTTTCTTCCCCCCTAAAATAAAATCTCCTCCCCACCCCCTTCCCCCCTTAAAGGTATCTCGCCCCTTTCCCCCCTCTTCTCCTCTAAAGGGAGTTTTTTCCCTTCCCCTTTCCCCTTCTTTCCCTAAAAAAGTCTCCCTTTCCCTCCCCTTTTCCTCTAAAGGAGCCCCCCCCTTTCCCCCTTCTCCTCTAAAGGTAGTCTCCCTTCCCCTCTTCTCCCTAAAAGGGAGTCCTCCCTTCCCTCCTCTTTTCCTCTAAAGTAGTCTTCCTTCCCTCCTCTTCTCCCTTAAGGTAGTCCCCTTCCCTCCTCTTCTCCTCTTAAGGAGTCTCCTTCCCCCTCTCTCCTCTAAAGTAGTCTCCTTTCCCCCCTCTTCTCCCCTTAAGTAGTCCCCTTCCCCCTTTTCCCCTTTTTTCCCCTTAAGGTAGTCTCCCTTCCCTCCTCTTCTCCTCTAAAGGTAGTCTCCCTTCCCTCCTCTTCTCCCCTTAAGGTAGTCTCCCTTTCCTCCTCTTCTCCTCTTAAGGTAGTCTCCCTTCCCTCCTCTTCTCCTCTTAAGGTATTCTCCCTTCCCTCCACTTCTCTTAAGGTAGTCTCCCTTCCGTCCACTTCTCTTAAGGTAGTCTCCCTTCCCTCCTCTTCTCCTCTTAAGGTATTCTCCCTTCCCTCCACTTCTCTTAAGGTAGTCTCCCTTCCCTCCACTTTTCTTAAGGTAGTCTCCCTTTCCTCCTCTTCTCCTCTTAAGGTAGTCTCCCTTCCCTCCAATTCTCTTAAGGTAGTCTCCCTTCCCTCCTCTTCTCCTCTTAAGGTATTCTCCCTTCCCTCCACTTCTCTTAAGGTAGTCTCCCTTCCGTCCACTTCTCTTAAGGTAGTCTCCCTTCCCTCCTCTTCTCCTTTTCACGTAGTATCCCTTTCCACTTCTGTCCAATTCTTCTCTTAAGATATTTTTCCTTCCCTCCTCTTCTCTTAAGGTAGTTCTCCCTTCCCTCCACTTTTCCTCCTCAGATAGTCTCTCTTCCCTCCTCGGTACTTCCCAACCCCTTCTTCTTTTCCCTCTTCACTCCATCTTCCTCAGTCTCGTATCACTCCTAGTTCTCCCCTCCTCCTCCTCCTGCTCCTGCCTTTATCCTCGGTCTCCTTCCCTCTTCGGTACGCTACTCCCTCTTCTCTCCTCTCCTCTTTACTGCCACCTACTCTTTCTCTCTCT
>NW_028234442.1:25992581-25997236 GCF_977035675.1 Penaeus japonicus
CTCTACCCCTTAATAGGGAATGAAAATTTTGTTTTCATCTTCCGTTCTTGCACTCGTAAACTGTCTCTGAAAAGATCAACCTTTCATACCCATATTTTGGCTACATCTCACCCATGTTCTATTTGTTCATAACACCTAAAGCCCTCTTTCTCTATCCCTTACAAACCACACTCTTCTATAATACTTCTATCTTCTATACAGTACTTTGATTTCTTAATCCTTACTATCCCTCACTTACTCGTCTTACTAAAGCAATCAAATTAGCAAAAGAAAATCAGTGGCTTTGCCCTTTCCTATATGGTGTCAGTGTCTTGAAATGACCCAGATTTCGCAAAGAGGTGGCTTTGAGCAAGGTCACGGGACATCAGCCTGAAAAGCAGTGGAGGATTCCTCTTCCTCATTTTATTCTCTTTCTTATTTTGTTATTGTTATCGGGTGAGGAAAAGTCATGTTCTTTTCATTCTATTGATTATTGAACACTTAATTTGAGGGCAGTTCTTAAGGGTTTTTGGGTCTCATGTGCCCTTTTCTGACAACTAAAGCTGAGGTTAGTTGACATTTCTTTTGGGAAAATTGAAGTCATTTTAGATTCTTTGTTTCATGTGGCTTTTTTATAACCATCTTCATTATGCTTATTACTATTTTTTTAAAGGGATTATTATAATCATGATGGTTTATTTATTTTTTCTGAGAATTATGTACTTCTGAATTTTTTTTTGCATTAAGTAAGATTTACGTGTGTGTTGATAAAAGATGTGTATAAAGGCATTGATACAGAATCAGTATAAAAGAAATGTTTGTTTTGTGTATATATCTCTTTTGCGTGTCTTACCTCCGCTCGCTTCAGGTGGCTATCTCTCTCCCCCAGCTTCCCCTCTCGGTCTCTGAGCATTTCCTGCAAGCAGAGTTCCCTCCCTAAGATATTTTTCCAGTCTTTATTACAGGCTTTTCCCAGCATTGTTATTTGTTGCAGTTTTTTTTTTGATTGTTTTTCAAGGGTCTTACAGAACCCCCGTTCACATTTTCATAGTTTTTTCAGTATTTTTAAAAATTTTATATTTATACTTTCATATACATTATTTTATATATATTATATATATATATATATTTATCTATATATTTACTTATATTTTATATATTATATTTATATATAGATATATATATATATATATTTTTATATACTATATATATATAATTGGGAATATATATATATATATATATATATATATATATATATTTTATTATTATATATATATATATGTATATATATATATATATATATATATATTTATATAATTATAAAATTGATATAATCATTTTATATATATATATTATATATATTTATATTTATTTTGATTTTATTTATATATATATTTTTTATTATAAGCATATATATTTTTTATATATATATATAATTATTTATTTGTTATTTTATTTATATATTATTATATATATAGTTATATATTTTTATATTTAAGATTTTATATATATATATATATATATATATATATAGTTTTTTTTTTTTTTTTTTTTATTTATATATATATATATTTTTATATATATTTATATATATTTATATGATATTATTATTATTTATATATATTATATATAATTATTTATATATATATTTATATTTTATATTTTATATATATAAGATTTATATAATATATATGCATATTATATTATATATAATATATATATATTTTATATTTATATATTATATAAAATATATATATTTATATTTTAAATATATTATTATAATAATATATATAATATATATATATAGATATATATATATATATTTATAGATTTATTATATATATATATATATTTATATATTATTTATATTATATATTATTATTTATATATATATATATATTATATATATATATTATTTATATATTATATTTTATATATATATATTTTATATATATATTAATATATATATATATATATTTTATTAATATTTATATATATTTTATATATAAAATATGATATATATATATATATATTATATAATATATATTTATATATATATATATTTATAAATATTATATATATATATATATATATATATATATATATATATATATATATATATTATATATATATATATATATATATAAATATTATTATGATTATATATAAATATATATTTTATAATATAATTTATATATATATATTTATATTTTATATTTATTATATTTATATATATATATATATATATATATATATTATATTATATCATATATTATTATATATATTATATATATATATTTTATATATATATATATATATATATATATATATATATATATATATATATATATATATATATATATATCATATATATATTATATTTTATATATATTTTATATTCTATAATAATATATTATATATATTTTAAATTATATATATTTATAAATTATAATATTTATATATTATATATATATATATATATATATTATTTAATATATATATTTATTATATTTTATACATAATATATATTTTTATATATATATATTATATTATATATATATATTTATTATTATATATAAAAATATATATATTATATAAGATATATATATTTTATATATATAAAAATATATTATATATATAGATTTATATATATATTAAAATAAATATTATATATATATTATAATATTTATATATATATATATATATATATATATATATATATATTTATATATATCTATTTATATATATTTTATATATATATATTTTTTATTATAAATATATATTATATATATTATATATATATGCATATATATAATATTATATATATATATATATATAAATATATTTTATATATATATTATATTTATATTATATTTTATATTTAAATATATACATATTACATATATATTATATATATATATAATATATATTATATAATATGCATATATAATATATACTTATGGATGATTAATAAATAACCAAAAACACACATCTTTTGATGTGTGTGTGGGGAAGGGGTGAGAGAGGATAGGTGTGTGAGTGGTGTGTTTGGTGTGTGTTTGATTGTGTGTTTTGTGTTGTTGATGGGTGTGTAAGTGTATGTGTGTGTAAGTTTCTGGGTTGTGTGTTTGTGAGGTGTGTGGGTGATGTGGTGAGTGTAAATCATGCTTTTGAGTGTGATATGCATTTCTGTGTGTTTATATTTGTATTTTTGTGTTTTTGTTTTTTATTATTTTTGGGGTTTTAAAGGTTGTTTCTTTAAGTGTATTTCAGAAATATGGAATGTGCTTATATGTTTGTGTGGGTCTTCTATGCTACCTTTAGGGACTCAATTTTCTTTCCCGTTTTTATCATTTGACTCAATTCCTTTTTTTTTCGGTGCCCCTTTCCCCTCTGTGCATTGTATTTTCTCAGGTCCCACCTCTTCCAGGTGTTGCTCCTGCCCAAAAAAAATCTTAATTGATCTAACATATTATACATTAAGATTCGAGATATACTTATACACACAGTGTAGCCTAATGTACTGTGGCAACTGATTCCCCTGAAGCAAATCTATAATTCTTTTCTTGTTGTTGATGTTGCATCTAATCTTGCCTCTCCTTAGGCCCGGAGTGACTTCAAATCCTGTGTATTTGTACTTCCGCTTGACCTCAAAGGAAAAGGGTTACTCGGATTCGTCAGCTGTCCTCCTTTTCCCTCACCTCCGCCCTCAGCTCCCGAATCTTCCTGGTCCTTCTTCCCGAGATCCTGTGTGCGAAAAGGGGCCGGGGGGATGATTGACTTGCAATCTCCTCTGTCTCTCCTATGGGGGACTCGTCCTCCAAATTTACTCTTACTCCTCTGTTCTGTATTCACTTTCTCTCTTGTTTTCATCTGTGTGTGTGTGCCATCTCTCTCTCTATCTATCTTCTTCTCTCCCCATCTCTCCTCTCCTCTCCTCCTTTCTTCTCTCTCTTCTCCTTTTCTTCTCTCTCTCTCCCCCCCCCCCCCCACCCCGTATCTCTTTTCTCTCTCTTCCCCCACAGCTATCTAAACTACTATATCTATATCTATCTTAAATTATATAAATCTGATGTATATAAATTACATTTTCTTTCTGTGCGAAAATGTATGTTTTCCACTCCCTCGACCTATCCCTCCTTTGCTCTATATTTCCCTTTCACTCTGTATATTCCTTCAACCTATCTTTCTATCTTACCCTAAACTGATCTTTTATTTTTCTATCTGTCTCCCAAACTTTTCTTTTTCTCAAGCTATCTTTCACCCAGTCTTTCTCTCTTTAAACCCTCTTTTCCCAACCTTTCTTTCTTCGAACTATCTTTCTCTCAACCGATTTTCATTTTCCCCTTATTCCATCCCCCTGTTGACTTTAAAACGAGTTGACTTTTGGCATCAATATAACTTTCGTGCAATAGAAGGGGGCATTTTTAAAAAACCCTCATCTCAGTACAATGGAAGTTAAATTAGACTTATTTCTTCAGTTACTGCGTTACAAAAACATATATCATCCTTTGCTGCAATTGAAATTATGTCTAAAGCATTAACATCAAACCTCGTGCAATGATTTACGTTACGAGACTAATATCATCATTGGAGGGTTTAAATTTTCGGAATTATTATCACCCCAGTTTCAATGCATAAAAAGTCATGAATTAATATCTCCTCATTTCGATCCT
>NW_028234442.1:25997336-25999836 GCF_977035675.1 Penaeus japonicus
ATTGACAGACGGCGCGGATTCGAGTCCCGGTCAAGGAGGTAAAATATATATTTCTATATCAAATGCGTTACTGTATTCTACCATCTTTCTCATATATATATATTTATATATATATATATATATATATATATATATATATATATAATATATATACATATATAGATAGATATGTTGAGATATATTGTATGGATTTATATATATATATATGCATATTGTATATATATATACATAAAATTTATATATAATTTGTTATATGATATATTTTTTATAGATAGATAGATAGATAGATAGATAGAAAGGATAGATTAGTTAGTTAGATAGATAGATAGAGGTTAGATAGATGAGATATTTATTTATTTGGGCATATTGATATTATATATATATTTAATACATTTATATATTATATGGTATATATTGTACATTTATTATATATATATAGTATATATATAATATTATATATATATATATATATATTATTAATATATATTTGTATTATTCTATATCATATATATATATATATTTTTTCTATAATATAATAATATATATATATATATATTTAAACATACATATATATTGATAAGATAGTTAGATAGATAGATAGGCCACCCCCCCCCCCCAATAGATAGATCAGGATAGATAGATAGATAGATAGATAGATTAGATAGATTTAGATAGATAGTTATTTATAAATATATATATTTTATTTATATATATATATTCTATATATATATAGTTACTTATATATATATATGATTTGTATTTGGTTGATAGATATTATTTATATTATATATAGTATTTTAATATTTTTTACATATATATATTTTTTTATATATATATATATTTATTGAGATTTTTATGATATATATTGATTAGATATTTATATATAATATATATATTATATATATATATGGTAGTATTATATACATATATATATGTCCTATATAAATGACACGGACGCATCACGCAAAACACATGGCACTCACACACACACACTAACACAACACACACTATAATGTGTGTGTGTGTGTGTGTGGTTGTATGATAGTATATGTTTATATATTTATATAAATCATATATTTTTATTGAGTTTTTTTGTTATTTTTATATTTATTTTATAGTATAGTTGTTAGGGTTCTTTTAATAAGTATGTTGTGATTATACATATGTGTTTTTATTTAAGTGTATAGTATATATTTCACTATATATATATATATATTTATATATATATATATATATTTTATATTTATATGTATGTTATTTGTGTATATATTTATATTATTTTATATATTATTTTATATATATAGATATATATACATTGAATATATATTTATATCATATATAATATATTTATATATATATATTTATATTATTTTGTTATGTATGTATATACCATATACATATTATATATATATATTTATTGATATTATAGTAGTTATATATAATGATATATATTGATATATATATATAGTATATATATATATATATATGAGATATTAAATATATATATTTAAATATATATTTTATTTTTTATATATATATATAGATTATTTATATGTAGGTTTATATACATATATATCTTCTTATATATTTAATATATATATATATAGATATATATACTATATTATATATTTATATATAATATACTACTATATTTATATATATCATATATATATATATATATATATATATATATATATTTTTTATATATATTAGATTAGATAGATACCCCGGATAGATAGATAGATACATTATATTTATCGTATTGGGTTTTTTTATTTATATGTATATATATATATATATATATATATATATATATTATACATATAATTATATATGTATGTATATATGTTTATATATATCTGAGTTGTTATGTTTGTAGTGTGCGTGGCGTGTGCATGTGTGTTGTATTTATTTAAACGATTTAAAAATCAGTAAAATCATGACAGGCATAGTTTTCAGACGGGACTCAAAAGAAAAGGTAATTTTTGTTATTAACACCCACACAGTTTTTGCATTTGCAGGGTGTATCTCGCCTCTTGTTACAAATGCACGTCCCCTTTAGGCCTCCCACAACGACGAGTAAACAAACACAATCCTTGCATAAACCAGAACCAACCAACAACATTGTTTCAGATTTGACAAAATATGGGGGCAGGGTGTGCTAGGGGTGCCGCGATACTACAATACCATCTGTGGGGCTCCAGCAATTCTGTAATTGATATTTCCCGCTGTAATGTTTCCAAGCGGTTGTAGCCATCTGCCTTCCACACCAATGAGAGATGTTAAATTTGGCTTTGGTTAGTTTGGTTTACGGTTGCGTACTAGAGTGGTCAGGAGGGAAATAAATAAAAAAAAAAAAAAAAAAAAAAAAAAAAAAGAAAAAAAATATATTAATAAATAAATATATATTTAATAATATTAAAAAAACATAAAAAAAAAAAATTATTTATATACATAATGGTATAAATATATTTTAAACAAAAAAAAAAATTATAGGTTA
>NW_028234442.1:26004836-26007336 GCF_977035675.1 Penaeus japonicus
ACTTGCCCCCTACCCCCCTTTCCCCCACCCTCTTTTCCCTTTCCTCCTCTCCTTTTTCCCATTACCTACCCCTCCCCATTTACCTTCCTTTTCCTTCTCCCCTCCCCCCCCCTCCGCAATCTCCCGCTTCCATGCTCCCCTCCCATCCTCCATGAAGTTACATCAGGGGATTAAACCTTCTTAGGCTGTGGTAATCCGCTTTCGCCCCCCACCTTCCCCTCAGCTACTGTTTTTCACCCTCTCTCTCCTTGAATACTATTTGTTATGTTTCTTGTGTTAACTATAGTGTAATAGACGTAAGGCGAACCCCAAAAACCAGAACAGTTCGAATAATACCTGTACACAGTACATACCACAGTCAAATGCATATTCATTATAAGTGTTATATGTTGTATATCTATTTCGATCAATCCAACTACTTATTAAATGCGATAGTTTTTTTTAGACCTTTAAATGTGTACATAAATTGAGAGGCTAAGAAAAGAATAGAAATGATCATTGATGTTTTACCAGATTTCACGTATTTGGGCGTATTCCATCACCTTTATATATCTAAGCTTCTATGCACACATTCCTGATCCGAGATTAAATGTATATATATATATATATATATAAATTTTTTATTATATAGTTTTTTTAATATTAATTTAAAATTCAAAAATTATTTTTTTTAATTTTTTTTTAATATATATATATATATATATATAAAATATATATATATATATATATATATATATATAACTATATTTATATATATATGTGTGGAGAGTGTGTGTGTGTGTGTGTGTGGTGTTGTGTGTGTGTGTGTGTGTATGGTATATATATATACATACATATATATAGCTATATTTTAATAATAGTATATATATTATATATAATATATGTATATGTATTGTATAATATATATATATATATATATATATTATATTTTATATATATATTATAGTATATATTTTTTATGATTATATAAGATATAAGATTTATCTATGTGTGTGTGTGTGTGTATATATATTTTATATATATATATATATATATATATATATATATATATATGTATATAATATTATATATATAAAAGTATATATGTATATATATAGTTATATTATATATATATATATATATAATATATATATATAAATATATATATTATATCCATATATGTGGTGTGTTTTTTTTTTTTTATGTTGGTTGTTTTTTGTTTTTTTTTGTGTGTGTATGTGTGTGTAATATATTTACATATACATATATGTTTTTATATTTATATGTATATTTCATTTATGCCTATATGCACCATGCATACTCATTACACACAGACACACAGACACACACACACAAAAAAATAAACAAAACTAAACACCACAATATATGATTTTTATATATTTTATATTTTATATTTTTTTTTGTTTTTGTGTGTTTTTGTTTATTTTTTTATCTTTTGTTGTTTTCTTGGTGTTTTTTTTTATTATTGTGTTTTCATATTTATATTGATAATTGTTATTTTTTTTTTTTATATATATTTGTTTTTTATTGTATTTTTTTTTTTTTATTTTTTAGTGTTTTCTATTTATTTTTTTTATAGTTTTATATCTTTTTTATACATATATATTATGTAGATATATTTTTTTTTTGTTTTTTTATATGTTCTGTTATATTAGTGATTTATATTATAGTTATATATTTGATTTTTATATTTATATTATTTTCAAATATCATAAATCACACTCACAAACTCAAACTTATTTACTTTTTTTTATATATTTATATTATTTATATTATATATTATATATATATATAATTATTTATATATATGTATATATATATATATATATTTTGTTATTATATTTTTATATTTATATATTTTAATAAACATTATTTATATATATAATCTTGGATTTATGTATTTATATATATATATATATATATATTATTTGTGATATTTTGATTTATAGATTATATATATATATTAAACATATATATATATACACATTTATATTTCGTTATTATTTATATATATATATTTATATATATATATATATATATATATAGATATATATATTTGTTTATGATTTATTTATAATTATATATATATTGTTTATATAAATATATTTATTTTTATATTTTATATATATATGTTTGTATGATTATATATCTATAATTATATTTATATATATATATATATTATATATATATCATATATTTATGTATGTTTTTATATTTATATATATATGTATATATATATATATATTTTTATATATATATATATATATATTTACACAAACACTTAAAACACAACACAACTCATACACACACACACACACACACACACACTAACATATTTACTATATTTATATTTTATATATATTTATATTATTTATATATTATTTATATATATTTTATATATATAATAAATATGTATGTATATATTATAAATATATCCTTTATATATATATATATTTATATTTATATTTATATATTTTTACTAATATATCTATATTTTATT
>NW_028234442.1:26014836-26028284 GCF_977035675.1 Penaeus japonicus
TACCTCCGGAAACTTATAAAGGAAGTCGTAAGAAGGACAAGTTTATCAATATCTTAAGTGGATGATAAAAAGACTATTGAGTATGAGATTCAAAAGTCCATGGCAATATTCGATTATTATAGTGAGGATAATACTTGTAGCAGTAATGGTATTCATAATGAAGATACAGATGATAATAATAACGATGATGATGATGATTATGATAATAAGGACAATGAAAGTGGCTTGATTAATATTAAGAAAAAAATAAGTACAAAATGAAAAATAAAAAAAGAGGAAAAAATCTGGCTTAATCAAGGAAATAAACATGACCTAAAAATAAAAAGAGGGAAAGAAAGAGAGCGAGAGAAGGGGGGGGGGGGGGGGGGGGGGATGGGGAAAGAGAAATAGAGTAACAGGACCGGAAAGACCACTGTGATTCCTGTGGTAATCCCCGGCTAGAGAGAGAGAGAGAGAGAGAGTATAACAGTAAGAGCCTTGTGATCCCTGTGGTAATCCCCGGCTAGAGAGAGAGAGAGAGAGAGAGAGAGAGTATAACAGTAAGAGCCTTGCAATCCCTGTGGTAATCCCCAGCTAGAGAGAGAGAGAGAGAGTATAACAGTAAGAGCCTTGCAATCCCTGTGGTAATCCCCGGCTAGAGAGAGAGAGAGAGAGAGAGAGAGTATAACAGTAAGAGCCTTGCAATCCCTGTGGTAATCCCCGGCTAGAGAGAGAGAGAGAGAGTATAACAGTAAGAGCCTTGCAATCCCTGTGGTAATCCCCAGCTAGAGAAAGAGAGAGAGAGAGAGAGTATAACAGTAAGAGGGTAATCCCCAGCTAGAGAGAGAGAGAGAGAGTATAACAGTAAGAGCCTTGCAATCCCTGTGGTAATCCCCGGCTAGAGAGAGAGAGAGAGAGAGAGTATAACAGTAAGAGCCTTGCAATCCCTGTGGTAATCCCCAGCTAGAGAGAGAGAGAGAGAGAGAGAGTATAACAGTAAGAGCCTTGCAATCCCTGTGGTAATCCCCGGCTAGAGAGAGAGAGAGAGAGAGTATAACAGTAAGAGCCTTGCAATCCCTGTGGTAATCCCCAGCTAGAGAGAGAGAGAGAGAGAGAGAGAGAGAGTATAACAGTAAGAGCCTTGTGATCCCTGTGGTAATCCCCAGCTAGAGAGAGAGAGAGAGAGAGTATAACAGTAAGAGCCTTGTGATCCCTGTGGTAATCCCTGGCTAGAGAGAGAGAGAGAGAGAGAGAGTATAACAGTAAGAGCCTTGTGATCCCTGTGGTAATCCCCAGCTAGAGAGAGAGAGAGAGAGAGAGTATAACAGTAAGAGCCTTGTGATCCCTGTGGTAATCCCCGGCTAGAGAGAGAGAGAGAGAGAGAGAGAGAGAGAGAGAGAGAGAGAGAGAGTATAACAGTAAGAGCCTTGTGATCCCTGTGGTAATCCCCAGCTAGAGAGAGAGAGAGAGAGTATAACAGTAAGAGCCTTGCAATCCCTGTGGTAATCCCCGGCTAGAGAGAGAGAGAGAGAGAGAGAGTATAACAGTAAGAGCCTTGCAATCCCTGTGGTAATCCCCAGCTAGAGAGAGAGAGAGAGAGAGAGAGAGTATAACAGTAAGAGCCTTGTGATCCCTGTGGTAATCCCCGGCTAGAGAGAGAGAGAGAGAGAGAGAGAGAGAGAGAGAGAGAGTATAACAGTAAGAGCCTTGTGATCCCTGTGGTAATCCCCGGCTAGAGAGAGAGAGAGAGAGAGAGGGAGAGAGTATAACAGTAAGAGCCTTGTGATCCCTGTGGTAATCCCCAGCTAGAGAGAGAGAGAGAGAGAGAGAGTATAACAGTAAGAGCCTTGTGATCCCTGTGGTAATCCCCGGCTAGAGAGAGAGAGAGAGAGAGAGAGAGAGTATAACAGTAAGAGCCTTGTGATCCCTGTGGTAATCCCCGGCTAGAGAGAGAGAGAGAGAGAGAGAGAGAGTATAACAGTAAGAGCCTTGCAATCCCTGTGGTAATCCCCGGCTAGAGAGAGAGAGAGAGAGAGAGAGAGAGTATAACAGTAAGAGCCTTGCAATCCCTGTGGTAATCCCCAGCTAGAGAGAGAGAGAGAGAGAGAGAGTATAACAGTAAGAGCCTTGCAATCCCTGTGGTAATCCCCGGCTAGAGAGAGAGAGAGAGAGAGAGAGAGAGTATAACAGTAAGAGCCTTGTGATCCCTGTGGTAATCCCCAGCTAGAGAGAGAGAGAGAGAGAGAGAGAGTATAACAGTAAGAGCCTTGCAATCCCTGTGGTAATCCCCGGCTAGAGAGAGAGAGAGAGAGAGAGAGTATAACAGTAAGAGCCTTGCAATCCCTGTGGTAATCCCCAGCTAGAGAGAGAGAGAGAGAGAGAGAGAGTATAACAGTAAGAGCCTTGCAATCCCTGTGGTAATCCCCAGCTAGAGAGAGAGAGAGAGAGAGAGAGTATAACAGTAAGAGCCTTCTGATCCCTGTGGTAATCCCCAGCTAGAGAGAGAGAGAGAGAGAGAGAGAGTATAACAGTAAGAGCCTTGCAATCCCTGTGGTAATCCCCAGCTAGAGAGAGAGAGAGAGAGAGAGTATAACAGTAAGAGCCTTGCAATCCCTGTGGTAATCCCCGGCTAGAGAGAGAGAGAGAGAGAGAGAGTATAACAGTAAGAGCCTTGTGATCCCTGTGGTAATCCCAACTAGAGAGAGAGAGAGAGAGAGAGAGAGTATAACAGTAAGAGCCTTGTGATCCCTGTGGTAATCCCCAGCTAGAGAGAGAGAGAGAGAGAGAGAGAGTATAACAGTAAGAGCCTTGTGATCCCTGTGGTAATCCCCAGCTAGAGAGAGAGAGAGAGAGAGAGAGAGTATAACAGTAAGAGCCTTGCAATCCCTGTGGTAATCCCCGGCTAGAGAGAGAGAGAGAGAGTATAACAGTAAGAGCCTTGTGATCCCTGTGGTAATCCCCGGCTAGAGAGAGAGAGAGAGAGAGAGAGAGAGAGTATAACAGTAAGAGCCTTGTGATCCCTGTGGTAATCCCCAGCTAGAGAGAGAGAGAGAGAGAGAGTATAACAGTAAGAGCCTTGCAATCCCTGTGGTAATCCCCGGCTAGAGAGAGAGAGAGAGAGAGAGAGAGAGTATAACAGTAAGAGCCTTGTGATCCCTGTGGTAATCCCCAGCTAGAGAGAGAGAGAGAGAGAGAGAGTATAACAGTAAGAGCCTTGTGATCCCTGTGGTAATCCCCAGCTAGAGAGAGAGAGAGAGAGAGAGTATAACAGTAAGAGCCTTGTGATCCCTGTGGTAATCCCCGGCTAGAGAGAGAGAGAGAGAGAGAGAGTATAACAGTAAGAGCCTTGTGATCCCTGTGGTAAATCCCAACTAGAGAGAGAGAGAGAGAGAGAGAGAGTATAACAGTAAGAGCCTTGTGATCCCTGTGGTAATCCCCAGCTAGAGAGAGAGAGAGAGAGAGAGAGAGTATAACAGTAAGAGCCTTGCAATCCCTGTGGTAATCCCCGGCTAGAGAGAGAGAGAGAGTATAACAGTAAGAGCCTTGCAATCCCTGTGGTAATCCCCAGCTAGAGAGAGAGAGAGAGAGAGTATAACAGTAAGAGCCTTGCAATCCCTGTGGTAATCCCCGGCTAGAGAAAGAGAGAGAGAGAGAGAGAGAGAGAGAGTATAACAGTAAGAGCCTTGTGATCCCTGTGGTAATCCCCAGCTAGAGAGAGAGAGAGAGAGTATAACAGTAAGAGCCTTGCAATCCCTGTGGTAATCCCCGGCTAGAGAGAGAGAGAGAGAGAGAGAGAGAGAGAGAGAGAGAGAGTATAACAGTAAGAGCCTTGTGATCCCTGTGGTAATCCCCAGCTAGAGAGAGAGAGAGAGAGAGAGTATAACAGTAAGAGCCTTGTGATCCCTGTGGTAATCCCCAGCTAGAGAGAGAGAGAGAGAGAGAGAGTATAACAGTAAGAGCCTTGCAATACTTTGGTAATCCCCGGCTAGAGAGAGAGAGAGAGAATATAACAGTAAGAGCCTTGTAATCCCTGTGGTAATCCCCGACAAGAGAGAGAGAGAGAGAGAGTATAACAGTAAGCCTTGTGCAATCCTGTGGTAATCCCCCAGAGAGAGAGAGAGAGAGGAGAGGAGAGTAACAGTAAGAGCCTTTGATCCCTGTGGTAATCCGGCTAGCTAGAGAGAGAGAGAGAGAGAGTATAACAGTAAGCTTGTGATCCGTGTGGTAATCCCGCGAGAGAGAGAGAGAGAGAGTAGAGTATAACAGTAAGAGCTTGAATCCCTGTGGTAATCCCCGGCTAGAGAGAGAGAGAGAGAGAGAGGAGAAGAGAGAGATAAAAGAGCCTGTGAATCCCTGTGGTAAGAGAGAGAGAGAGAGAGAGGAGAGAGAGAGAGAGAGAGAGTATTGATCCCTGTGGTATTCCCCGGCTAGAGAGCGAGAGAGTATAACAGTAAGAGCCTTGTGATCCCTGTGGTAATCCCCGGCTAGAGAGAGAGAGAGAGAGAGAGAGAGAGTATAACAGTAAGAGCCTTGCAATCCCTGTGGTAATCCCCGGCTAGAGAGAGAGAGAGAGAGAGAGAGAGTATAACAGTAAGAGCCTTGTGATCCCTGTGGTAATCCCCAGCTAGAGAGAGAGAGAGAGAGAGTATAACAGTAAGAGCCTTGCAATCCCTGTGGTAATCCCCGGCTAGAGAGAGAGAGAGAGAGAGAGAGAGAGAGAGAGAGAGAGAGAGAGTATAACAGTAAGAGCCTTGTGATCCCTGTGGTAATCCCCGGCTAGAGAGAGAGAGAGAGAGAGAGAGAGAGAGTATAACAGTAAGAGCCTTGTGATCCCTGTGGTAATCCCCGGCTAGAGAGAGAGAGAGAGAGAGAGAGAGAGAGTATAACAGTAAGAGCCTTGTGATCCCTGTGGTAATCCCCGGCTAGAGAGAGAGAGAGAGAGAGAGAGTATAACAGTAAGAGCCTTGCAATCCCTGTGGTAATCCCCGGCTAGAGAGAGAGAGAGAGAGAGAGAGAGAGTATAACAGTAAGAGCCTTGCAATCCCTGTGGTAATCCCCAGCTAGAGAGAGAGAGAGAGAGAGAGAGTATAACAGTAAGAGCCTTGTGATCCCTGTGGTAATCCCCGGCTAGAGAGAGAGAGAGAGAGAGAGAGAGTATAACAGTAAGAGCCTTGTGATCCCTGTGGTAATCCCCGGCTAGAGAGAGAGAGAGAGAGAGAGTATAACAGTAAGAGCCTTGTGATCCCTGTGGTAATCCCCAGCTAGAGAGAGAGAGAGAGAGAGAGAGAGAGAGAGAGAGAGTATAACAGTAAGAGCCTTGTGATCCCTGTGGTAATCCCCAGCTAGAGAGAGAGAGAGAGAGAGAGAGTATAACAGTAAGAGCCTTGCAATCCCTGTGGTAATCCCCGGCTAGAGAGAGAGAGAGAGAGAGAGAGTATAACAGTAAGAGCCTTGTGATCCCTGTGGTAATCCCCAGCTAGAGAGAGAGAGAGAGAGAGAGAGTATAACAGTAAGAGCCTTGCAATCCCTGTGGTAATCCCCGGCTAGAGAGAGAGAGAGAGAGAGAGAGAGAGAGAGAGAGAGTATAACAGTAAGAGCCTTGTGATCCCTGTGGTAATCCCCAGCTAGAGAGAGAGAGAGAGAGAGAGAGTATAACAGTAAGAGCCTTGTGATCCCTGTGGTAATCCCCGGCTAGAGAGAGAGAGAGAGAGAGAGAGAGAGTATAACAGTAAGAGCCTTGTGATCCCTGTGGTAATCCCCAGCTAGAGAGAGAGAGAGAGAGAGAGAGTATAACAGTAAGAGCCTTGTGATCCCTGTGGTAATCCCCAGCTAGAGAGAGAGAGAGAGAGAGTATAACAGTAAGAGCCTTGTGATCCCTGTGGTAATCCCCAGCTAGAGAGAGAGAGAGAGTATAACAGTAAGAGCCTTGCAATCCCTGTGGTAATCCCTGGCTAGAGAGAGAGAGAGAGAGAGGGAGAGAGTATAACAGTAAGAGCCTTGTGATCCCTGTGGTAATCCCCGGCTAGAGAGAGAGAGAGAGAGAGAGAGTATAACAGTAAGAGCCTTGCAATCCCTGTGGTAATCCCCAGCTAGAGAGAGAGAGAGAGAGAGAGAGTATAACAGTAAGAGCCTTGCAATCCCTGTGGTAATCCCTGGCTAGAGAGAGAGAGAGAGAGAGGGAGAGAGTATAACAGTAAGAGCCTTGTGATCCCTGTGGTAATCCCCAGCTAGAGAGAGAGAGAGAGAGGGAGAGAGTATAACAGTAAGAGCCTTGTGATCCCTGTGGTAATCCCCGGCTAGAGAGAGAGAGAGAGAGAGAGTATAACAGTAAGAGCCTTGCAATCCCTGTGGTAATCCCCAGCTAGAGAGAGAGAGAGAGAGAGAGAGTATAACAGTAAGAGCCTTGCAATCCCTGTGGTAATCCCCGGCTAGAGAGAGAGAGAGAGAGAGAGAGAGAGTATAACAGTAAGAGCCTTGTGATCCCTGTGGTAATCCCCAGCTAGAGAGAGAGAGAGAGAGAGAGAGAGTATAACAGTAAGAGCCTTGTGATCCCTGTGGTAATCCCCGGCTAGAGAGAGAGAGAGAGAGAGAGAGAGAGAGAGTATAACAGTAAGAGCCTTGTGATCCCTGTGGTAATCCCCAGCTAGAGAGAGAGAGAGAGAGAGAGAGTATAACAGTAAGAGCCTTGCAATCCCTGTGGTAATCCCCGGCTAGAGAGAGAGAGAGAGAGAGAGAGAGAGTATAACAGTAAGAGCCTTGTGATCCCTGTGGTAATCCCCAGCTAGAGAGAGAGAGAGAGAGAGAGAGAGAGAGAGAGAGAGTATAACAGTAAGAGCCTTGTGATCCCTGTGGTAATCCCCAGCTAGAGAGAGAGAGAGAGAGAGTATAACAGTAAGAGCCTTGTGATCCCTGTGGTAATCCCCGGCTAGAGAGAGAGAGAGAGAGAGAGAGAGTATAACAGTAAGAGCCTTGTGATCCCTGTGGTAATCCCCAGCTAGAGAGAGAGAGAGAGAGAGAGAGAGTATAACAGTAAGAGCCTTGCAATCCCTGTGGTAATCCCCGGCTAGAGAGAGAGAGAGAGAGAGAGAGAGAGTATAACAGTAAGAGCCTTGTGATCCCTGTGGTAATCCCCGGCTAGAGAGAGAGAGAGAGAGAGAGAGAGAGAGAGAGAGTATAACAGTAAGAGCCTTGTGATCCCTGTGGTAATCCCCGGCTAGAGAGAGAGAGAGAGAGAGAGAGAGAGAGAGAGAGAGAGTATAACAGTAAGAGCCTTGTGATCCCTGTGGTAATCCCCAGCTAGAGAGAGAGAGAGAGAGAGAGTATAACAGTAAGAGCCTTGCAATCCCTGTGGTAATCCCCGGCTAGAGAGAGAGAGAGAGAGAGAGAGTATAACAGTAAGAGCCTTGCAATCCCTGTGGTAATCCCCAGCTAGAGAAAGAGAGAGAGAGAGAGAGAGTATAACAGTAAGAGCCTTGCAATCCCTGTGGTAATCCCCAGCTAGAGAGAGAGAGAGAGAGAGAGAGAGTATAACAGTAAGAGCCTTGTGATCCCTGTGGTAATCCCCAGCTAGAGAGAGAGAGAGAGAGAGAGAGTATAACAGTAAGAGCCTTGCAATCCCTGTGGTAATCCCCGGCTAGAGAGAGAGAGAGAGAGAGAGAGAGAGAGTATAACAGTAAGAGCCTTGCAATCCCTGTGGTAATCCCCAGCTAGAGAGAGAGAGAGAGAGAGAGAGAGAGAGTATAACAGTAAGAGCCTTGTGATCCCTGTGGTAATCCCCAGCTAGAGAGAGAGAGAGAGAGAGAGTATAACAGTAAGAGCCTTGCAATCCCTGTGGTAATCCCCGGCTAGAGAGAGAGAGAGAGAGAGTATAACAGTAAGAGCCTTGTGATCCCTGTGGTAATCCCCGGCTAGAGAGAGAGAGAGAGAGAGAGTATAACAGTAAGAGCCTTGTGATCCCTGTGGTAATCCCCAGCTAGAGAGAGAGAGAGAGAGAGAGAGTATAACAGTAAGAGCCTTGTGATCCCTGTGGTAATCCCCGGCTAGAGAGAGAGAGAGAGAGAGAGAGAGAGTATAACAGTAAGAGCCTTGTGATCCCTGTGGTAATCCCCAGCTAGAGAGAGAGAGAGAGTATAACAGTAAGAGCCTTGTGATCCCTGTGGTAATCCCCGGCTAGAGAGAGAGAGAGAGAGAGAGAGTATAACAGTAAGAGCCTTGTGATCCCTGTGGTAATCCCCGGCTAGAGAGAGAGAGAGAGAGAGAGAGAGAGAGAGAGTATAACAGTAAGAGCCTTGTGATCCCTGTGGTAATCCCCAGCTAGAGAGAGAGAGAGAGAGAGAGTATAACAGTAAGAGTAAGAGCCTTGCAATCCCTGTGGTAATCCCCAGCTAGAGAAAGAGAGAGAGAGAGAGAGAGAGTATAACAGTAAGAGCCTTGCAATCCCTGTGGTAATCCCCAGCTAGAGAGAGAGAGAGAGAGAGAGAGAGTATAACAGTAAGAGCCTTGTGATCCCTGTGGTAATCCCCAGCTAGAGAGAGAGAGAGAGTATAACAGTAAGAGCCTTGCAATCCCTGTGGTAATCCCCGGCTAGAGAGAGAGAGAGAGAGAGAGAGAGAGAGAGAGAGAGAGAGAGTATAACAGTAAGAGCCTTGCAATCCCTGTGGTAATCCCCAGCTAGAGAGAGAGAGAGAGAGAGTATAACAGTAAGAGCCTTGCAATCCCTGTGGTAATCCCCAGCTAGAGAGAGAGAGAGAGAGAGAGAGAGTATAACAGTAAGAGCCTTGTGATCCCTGTGGTAATCCCCAGCTAGAGAGAGAGAGAGAGAGAGTATAACAGTAAGAGCCTTGCAATCCCTGTGGTAATCCCCGGCTAGAGAGAGAGAGAGAGAGTATAACAGTAAGAGCCTTGTGATCCCTGTGGTAATCCCCGGCTAGAGAGAGAGAGAGAGAGAGTATAACAGTAAGAGCCTTGTGATCCCTGTGGTAATCCCCAGCTAGAGAAAGAGAGAGAGAGAGAGAGAGAGAGAGAGAGAGTATAACAGTAAGAGCCTTGCAATCCCTGTGGTAATCCCCAGCTAGAGAGAGAGAGAGAGAGAGAGAGAGAGAGAGAGAGAGAGTATAACAGTAAGAGCCTTGTGATCCCTGTGGTAATCCCCAGCTAGAGAGAGAGAGAGAGAGAGAGTATAACAGTAAGAGCCTTGCAATCCCTGTGGTAATCCCCGGCTAGAGAGAGAGAGAGAGAGAGAGAGAGAGAGAGTATAACAGTAAGAGCCTTGTGATCCCTGTGGTAATCCCCAGCTAGAGAAAGAGAGAGAGAGAGAGAGAGTATAACAGTAAGAGCCTTGCAATCCCTGTGGTAATCCCCGGCTAGAGAGAGAGAGAGAGAGAGAGAGAGAGTATAACAGTAAGAGCCTTGTGATCCCTGTGGTAATCCCCGGCTAGAGAGAGAGAGAGAGAGAGTATAACAGTAAGAGCCTTGTGATCCCTGTGGTAATCCCCAGCTAGAGAGAGAGAGAGAGAGAGAGAGAGAGAGAGTATAACAGTAAGAGCCTTGTGATCCCTGTGGTAATCCCCGGCTAGAGAGAGAGAGAGAGAGAGAGAGAGTATAACAGTAAGAGCCTTGTGATCCCTGTGGTAATCCCCAGCTAGAGAGAGAGAGAGAGAGAGAGAGTATAACAGTAAGAGCCTTGTGATCCCTGTGGTAATCCCCAGCTAGAGAGAGAGAGAGAGAGAGAGAGAGAGAGAGAGTATAACAGTAAGAGCCTTGTGATCCCTGTGGTAATCCCCAGCTAGAGAGAGAGAGAGAGAGAGAGAGAGAGAGAGAGTATAACAGTAAGAGCCTTGTGACCCCTTTGTTGATCCCAGGCTAGAAAGAGAGAGAGAGAGTATAACAGTAAGAGCCTTGTGATCCCTGTGGTAATCCCCAGCTAGAGAGAGAGAGAGAGAGAGAGTATAACAGTAAGAGCCTTGTGATCCCTGTGGTAATCCCCAGCTAGAGAGAGAGAGAGAGAGAGAGAGTATAACAGTAAGAGCCTTGTGATCCCTGTGGTAATCCCCGGCTAGAGAGAGAGAGAGAGAGAGAGAGAGTATAACAGTAAGAGCCTTGTGATCCCTGTGGTAATCCCCAGCTAGAGAGAGAGAGAGAGAGAGAGAGAGTATAACAGTAAGAGCCTTGCAATCCCTGTGGTAATCCCCGGCTAGAGAGAGAGAGAGAGAGAGTATAACAGTAAGAGCCTTGTGATCCCTGTGGTAATCCCCAGCTAGAGAGAGAGAGAGAGAGTATAACAGTAAGAGCCTTGCAATCCCTGTGGTAATCCCCGGCTAGAGAGAGAGAGAGAGAGAGTATAACAGTAAGAGAGAGAGTATAACAGTAAGAGCCTGTGGTAATCGCCAGCTAGAGAGAGAGAGAGAGAGAGAGAGAATATAACAGATAGAGCCTTGCAATCCCTGTGGTAATCCCCAGCTAGAGAGAGAGAGAGAGAGAGAGAGTATAACAGTAAGAGCCTTGCAATCCCTGTGGTAATCCCCGGCTAGAGAGAGAGAGAGAGAGAGTATAACAGTAAGAGCCTTGTGATCCCTGTGGTAATCCCCGGCTAGAGAGAGAGAGAGAGAGAGAGAGAGTATAACAGTAAGAGCCTTGTGATCCCTGTGGTAATCCCCAGCTAGAGAGAGAGAGAGAGAGTATAACAGTAAGAGCCTTGCAATCCCTGTGGTAATCCCTGGCTAGAGAGAGAGAGAGAGAGAGAGAGAGTATAACAGTAAGAGCCTTGCAATCTCTGTGGTAATCCCAGCTAGAGAGAGAGAGAGAGTATAACAGTAGACTTGATCCCTGTGGTAATCCCCGGCTAGAGAGAGAGAGAGAGAGAGAGAGTATAACAGTAAGAGCCTTGTGATCCCTGTGGTAATCCCCGGCTAGAGAGAGAGAGAGAGAGAGAGAGTATAACAGTAAGAGCCTTGCAATCCCTGTGGTAATCCCTAACTAGAGAGAGAGAGAGAGAGAGAGAGAGTATAACAGTAAGAGCCTTGTGATCCCTGTGGTAATCCCCAGCTAGAGAGAGAGAGAGAGAGAGAGTATAACAGTAAGAGCCTTGTGATCCCTGTGGTAATCCCCAGCTAGAGAGAGAGAGAGAGTATAACAGTAAGAGCCTTGCAATACTTTGGTAATCCCCGGCTAGAGAGAGAGAGAGAGAGAGAGAGAATATAACAGTAAGAGCCTTGCAATCCCTGTGGTAATCCCCAGCTAGAGAGAGAGAGAGAGAGAGAGTATAACAGTAAGAGCCTTGTGATCCCTGTGGTAATCCCCGGCTAGAGAGAGAGAGAGAGAGAGAGAGAGTATAACAGTAAGAGCCTTGTGATCCCTGTGGTAATCCCCGGCTAGAGAGAGAGAGAGAGAGAGTATAACAGTAAGAGCCTTGCAATCCCTGTGGTAATCCCCGGCTAGAGAGAGAATCCTGTGGTAATCCCCAGGTAGAGAGAGAGAGAAGAGAGTATAACAGTAAGAGCCTTGCAATCCCTGTGGTAATCGCTAGAGAGAGAGAGAGAGAGAGAGAGTATAACAGTAAGAGCCTTGCAATCCCTGTGGTAATCCAGAGCGAGAGAGAGAGAGAGAGAGTAAGAGTAAGAGCCTTGGGATCCCTGTGGTAATCCCCAGCTAGAGAGAGAGAGAGAGAGAGAGAGAGAGTATAACAGTAAGAGCCTTGTGATCTCTGTGGGAATCCCCAGAGAGAGAGAGAGAGAGAGAGAGAGAGTAAAACGGTGAGAGCCGTGCAATCCCTGTGGTAATCCCCGGCTAGAGAGAGAGAGAGAGTATAACAGTAAGAGCCTTGCAATCCCTGTGGTAATCCCCAGCTAGAGAGAGAGAGAGAGTATAACAGTAAGAGCCTTGCAATCCCTGTGGTAATCCCCAGCTAGAGAGAGAGAGAGAGAGAGAGAGAGTATAACAGTAAGAGCCTGTGGTAATCCCCAGCTAGAGAAAGAGAGAGAGAGAGAGAGAGAGTATAACAGTAAGAGCCTTGCAATCCCTGGCTAGAGAGAGAGAGAGAGAGAGAGAGAAAGAGAGAGAGAGTATAACAGTAAGAGCCTTGTGATCCCTGTGGTAATCCCCAGCTAGAGAGAGAGAGAGAGAGAGAGAGTATAACAGTAAGAGAGTTGCAATCCCTGTGGTAATCCCCGGCTAGAGAGAGAGAGAGAGAGAGAGAGAGAGTATAACAGTAAGAGCCTTGTGATCCCTGTGGTAATCCCCGGCTAGAGAGAGAGAGAGAGAGAGAGAGTATAACAGTAAGAGCCTTGTGATCCCTGTGGTAATCCCCGGCTAGAGAGAGAGAGAGAGAGAGAGAGTATAACAGTAAGAGCCTTGTGATCCCTGTGGTAATCCCCGGCTAGAGAGAGAGAGAGAGAGAGAGTATAACAGTAAGAGCCTTGTGATCCCTGTGGTAATCCCCGGCTAGAGAGAGAGAGAGAGAGAGAGAGAGAGTATAACAGTAAGAGCCTTGTGATCCCTGTGGTAATCCCCAGCTAGAGAGAGAGAGAGAGTATAACAGTAAGAGCTGTGGTAATCCAGCTAGAGAGAGAGAGAGAGAGAGAGAGTATAACAGTAAGAGCCTTGTGATCCCTGTGGTAATCTCTAGCGAGAGAGAGAGAGAGAGTATACAGTAAGAGCCTTGCAATCCGTGGTAATCCCCGCTATAGAGAGAGAGAAAGAGAGAGAGTATAACAGTAAGAGCCGTGTGATCCCTGTGGTAAGACCCGGCTAGAGAGAGAGAGAGAGAGAGAGTGTATAACAGTAAGAGTCTTGTGATCCCTGTAGTAATCCCCGGCTAGAGAGAGAGAGAGAGAGAGAGGATATCAGTAAGAGCCTGTGAACATATTGTGGTAATCCCGCTAGAAGAGAGTATAACAATAAGAGCCTTGTGAACCCTGTGGTAATCCCAAGCAAGAGAGAGAGAGAGAGAGTATAACAGTAAGAGCCTTGCAATCCCTGTGGTAATCCCCGGCGAGAGAGAGAGAGAGAGAGAGAGAGAGTATAACAGTAAGAGCCTTGTGATCCCTGTGGTAATCCCCAGAGAGAGAGAGAGAGAGAGAGAGAGAGAGAGTATAACAGTAAGAGCCTTGTGATCCCTGTGGTAATCCCCAGCTAGAGAGAGAGAGAGAGAGAGTATAACAGTAAGAGCCTTGCAATCCCTGTGGTAATCCCCGGCTAGAGAGAGAGAGAGAGAGTATAACAGTAAGAGCCTTGTGACCCTTGTGTTGATCCCAGGCTAGAAAGAGAGAGATAGAGTATAACAGTAAGAGCCTTGTGATCCCTGTTGTAATCCCCAGCTAGAGAAAGAGAGAGAGAGAGAGAGTATAACAGTAAGAGCCTTGCAATCCCTGTGGTAATCCCCAGCTAGAGAGAGAAAGAGAGAGAGAGAGAGTATAACAGTAAGAGCCTTGTGATCCCTGTGGTAATCCCCGGCTAGAGAGATAGAGAGAGAG
>NW_028234442.1:26028384-26035211 GCF_977035675.1 Penaeus japonicus
ATAACAAAAACACCCGAAAATTAACTTCCCCAAATTTACTCTGTCCCCCGAAGTGTCCCGTACCCGTTTTTTGTGGGGAAAATTTTCAAAATTAAATTTCCCTTTTTATTTATCAATTTTTATCATCAAATTTTTCAATATGTATAAACTTTTTTATTAAATTAAACATTACTATTACAACCCTTTTTTATCCCTTTTAACAACCTTACCTTAATCAAACAGGTGGGGGGGTTTTTTAACAATTTCCATCCAAAATTTTTTAAATTTTCAAAAGGTTTTCGGGGGTTAAGTTATTACACATTAAAGACTCCCATCAAAAAAATAATCCATTATCATTGAAGTCATCAATTTTCGCAACCTCTCAGACTCATCACACCGTCCTAACCCAATTTTACCACAAAAATCCCGCTATAGGACCCACACACCCGCAACTTTTACCACACCAACCTAAAATCCCTTTACAAAAATCCCAAACCCCAAAACACACAAATTTTTTTCGCATTTACCCCACAATCGCTTTTTAAAAAAACCAAAAATTAACCAGTCACAAACCCCCAAAACAATTTCGCTATGTCCACTACACAACGGGGAACTTTTTTCACCACACCCAAACAAACTACAAACACCACACGAAATTTTACTTTACACCACACAAACGCACTATATAAACCCCACATCTCCCTATATCAGCACACATTTAAAACCCCCCACATTATCCCCCAGTCACCTCAACCTCATCACATAAAAGGGAAAATAAATCACCAGATAATCGCGGTACATCATCACAATCGCATACTTTCATCACACCAACCCAACCCCCAAACCCACCACACAAATCCCATCGAAACAAACCACACAACTTCACAAACACTTTTCACATCACACAATCGCAAATAAAAAATCACACAACCTCATCACATCATCCCACAAACTCTCACACTACATCACCACCCCAAAAAAAAGCGGGGACAACCTCATCACACATCCCAACAAACCCTCCCACTACAAACCCCCACACAATTAAGCGCACAACCTCAACACACCGCCCAAAAACCCCCTCACATCGTCCCCCCAAACTCATCAAAACTACATCTGCTCAAAAATCACACTACCTCACCACACAAATAAGCGCACAAACCCCATCACCCCCGTCCCCCCAGACTCATACACAAAATCAAACCCCCAATTTAAACGCACAAAAACCCCATCCCCAAATACACAAACCCCAAAATTAAATAAAACAACCTCATCACACCGTCCCCACAACCTCATCACACTACATCACCACCCAAATTTAATACACAACCTCAACACAAAAGTCCCACAACCTCATCACCAAACCCCCCACAACCCCATCACACAAAACCCGCAAAACAAAACACACAGTCATCCAACCGTCCCACAACCCATCACACTACACCACAACCCCAAACACACGATGTCAACACCCATTTTTGCCCCATCCAACACCGAACAGCAGCCTCATTATCCAAACTTTTTTCCCCGGGAAAACTTGTTTGCTCACAAATCAAGGGTTGTAAACGCTAATCACGGGGGCGTTTTTCAACATGAACCCGGCTCCTGACCTCATATGGGGTGTGCGTTCGAAAGAAGAAAAAGGCGATGGTGATAAATAAATTTAATGGGATTTAAAGGGTTTTGGGGTTTTGGGGGTTGTGGTGACTGGGGTTCAAGGATTCAATGGGGATGGTTTTTGGGGGGGTGAAGGTGTGAAAAAGGGATTTTATGGTGCTTGTTTATGGGGGTTGTTTTATTTATGGGGAAAAATTTTGGGATTTATGGTGATGGGTTTTTCCCTTAAACCCTTTAAAAACTGATTTTTTTTCCTCAAATTCCCCATCCCTCAACATCAAATAAACCCCTCCCATCACCACCAAAAATCATCCGAACTTCAAAATCCTTAACACCATAACCAAACCCAAAAGCCCCCAACAGTTTTACCAAAAAAATCGGTTTTTATCCAAAACAAACTCAAATTTTAAAAATTAAATTTATTTAGAGTCCCGAACATAATTGTAGGGAAAGTGAGCAAGGCTGGGCAATTTGGCTTAAAAAATGCTCTTTTTAAAAAAGAAAAAGAAAATGAAGGTAAAATCAATTTTGGGTAACAAAATAAAGAAGACAATGATTTTGTTTATGATGATGATAATGATGATGAAAAATTAAAGGGAAAAAATAATGAAAATTTATGATAACCCTGAAACGGTAAAAAAGAAAGATGATTTTGAAGATGATTAAAAATAACGATGATAATAACCTTAGGGATAACAATGTAAAAAAAATGATAGTATGAAAACCCCGGAACACACAATAAAAACAAAGGGGATGAAAATGAAATTTTTAAAAAAAAAAAAGTGTTGGGAAAAAAATTTAAAAAAAGGGTAAAAACCCCCATCAATATCACCAAAATCATTTAGTGAAGATGATATGGCCCCTTTTCATTATCAATGCAAAGTTTTTAAAAAAGTTTTTCATTGTTTCTTTATTTCCAAATTTTCTTTGTTAAATAACATTTTCTTTATCAATTTCGCTTTATTTTTTTCATTAAAAAACCTTTTTTAAAATTTTAAATTTTTATTATTTTTTACTATTTCATTAAAAATCACAATCGTTTTTAATTTTACAAACCCCGTTTTAAATTAAATTAAAATTCCCGTTAAAAAAAACCCCCCCCCCATTTGTCATTGAAAAACGATATTTGCAATAAATGAAAGGTTTTTACATAGCCCCCCCCAAAGGGAAACCCTTTGGGCCTTTTAGACATTTCTGGGTCCCAAAAATTCCCCTTTGCTCTTCCCCACACAAAGAAGTTTTCTTTCCTGACAAAAATTTTTCTTTTTGTAATATCCCCTTCCTTTAAATTTCCCCCCTGGGGGTTTTGCCCTTCCCCCTTTTTCCTCCCCTACCCCCCCCCCCCTTTTCCCCCTCCTCTCTCTCTCTCCCCTCTTAACATCTTTCTCTCTCTCCTCCCCTCTCTCCCTCTTTTTTCCCTCTCTCCTTTCCCCTCTCTCTCTTTTCTCTTCCCCCTTCCCTCTCTCTCTCTCTCTCTTCCTCCTTTCCCCGTGCACCCATCCTCTCTTTCCTCCTCTCCCCACCCACCCACCTTCTCTCTTTTCCCCACCCACCCACCTTTTCTCCTCTTTTCCCCACCCACCCCCATCATCTCTCCTCTTTTCCCCACCCACCCCCATCCTCTCTCTTCCTTTCCCCCACCCACCCCCACTGTCTCTTCTCCTTTCCCCACCCACCCACCTTCTCTCCTTCTTTCCCCACCCACCCACCCTCTCTCTTTTCCCCACCCACCCACCCTCTCTCCTCCTTTCCCCACCCACCCACCTACCTTCTCCCCTTGTCCTTTCTTTTAACCCACACTCCTTTCCCTTCCCCCCCCATCCCCCTACCCCCCTTTCCCCTACCAACTCACCACTCCCAAACCACCATATATTCCATAAACCCCCCCTCTCCTTATCTTCCCCCCCCCCCCCCCTCCTACCTCCCCTCCCCCCACACCCCCCCCCAAGACACCCACTTGGGCCTTTTTTCCCCGAACCTTTTTTCTCTTTTTAAACCCCCTCCCTTGCCCTTTCCCCTCTCCCCCCCTGCCCTACCCTACCCCCTTGCCCATTCTCCCCTACCTAACCGCCCCCATACCTCCCCCCCCGCCCCCCCCCCCCCCCCTCTCCCCCCACAATACCCCCACCCCCCTGCCCCTCGCCCCATCCCCCCCCCCCCCACACACACACGTTCCTCACATCCCAATGCCCTCTCCTTATCTTTGTACCCTCCCCCCTTCCCCTCCCCCTCCCCACACCATCCCCCCTTCCCCCCTTCCCCCTCCCCCCCTCAAAGGAAAGATGGAGGAGAGGATGGGAGGGGCGGGTGCTGCTCGACCCCCCAGCCCCCTCCCCCCCACCCCCAAAGGAAAGAGAGAGGAGAGGATGGGAGGGAGGGTGATGCTCGACCCCCCAACCCCTCCCACCTCCCCTCGTCCCCCCTTGCCCCCTCACCCCATCCTCAAAGGGAAGAAGGGGGAGAAGGGTGGAAAGAGGGGTGATGCCGACCCCCCCAAAAAAAAACCCCCCCCCCTCCCCCTCCCCCCCCTCACCCCCCCCCCCATCCCCCCCCCCCCGCCCCCAAAACCAGCGCGAGCGAGCAGGGGGCATCTAAATGGATTGACTTCCCGGATTAAGCGAGATCAAACAAGGGTCGGGCCCCTTTGCTCGAAAATTTCCGTTGCCGGCCTTATACTGATTGGGGGTCTGGCAAGGGCGTCAGCAAACAGCTTTTTTCGCCATCATAGCAAAGCTTTTTTTTCTTTTCTTTCTTTCTTTCTTTCTTTCTCCTTTTTTTTTTTTTTTCTTTTTTTTTCTTCTTTTTCCTCTTCTTTTTTCTTTTTTTTTTTTTTTTTCTTTTTCCTTTTTTTTCTTTTTCTTTTTTTTTTTTTCTTTTTTTTTTTTTTTTTTTTTTTTCTTTTTTCAAACTTTTGTCCCTTTTTTCTTCTCGTTTTTCTGAACTGAATTTCCTTTGTTCCCTCGGCTTCTTCTATCTCTATATTCTTCACTTTTCCTTCTTATCAGTATTAATTTTTCCCTTTTTTATTTCTTCTTTTTTCCCTCTTTTCCCTTTTAAAACCCCCTTTCTTCTTCCCCCCTTTTTTTCTTCCCTTTTTCTTCTTCTTTTTCTTTCTTCTTATTCATCTCAATCTTTTTTATTATTCTCAACTGCTTAATTTTCTTTCCCCCCTTATTTTTTCTTTCCCCTTTCTTTTTTTCCCTTTTTTCCCTTTTCCCTCTTTTTAAAAGTAGATAAGGGTTTAAAACAAAAAAGATGTAGATAGATAAAAATAAAATAGATAAAAAAAAACCCCCAAAAAAACAATAAAAAAAAAGATCAAGTTTAAAAAAATACACAACGTCACGCGTGGGTTTTAAAACCCTTCCATGGGCCCAAATTAAAAAATTTCAACTAAAAGAACTTTCTTCCTTTAAAAAAAAAAAAAACATTCTCAAACGAACAATATTACACATGTAAAAACTAAAATAAGGGACGAAAATCCCATATTAAAACGGTACTACACACACTTAAAATATCGTACGGCAAGTGAACGACACTTATCGTCCCCCGTACAAATGACTATTTTTTCTCCTTTCCCCACTTAATCAGGGTGCGGGCCAAAGGGGTTTTAAAATGGTTTTTTTTAAAAGCCAATAAATGGACCTTTTTGGGGCGGGGGAAAAAAGAAATCTATTCTCTCCTCTCTCTCTCTCTCTTTTCTCTCTCCTCCCCCCCCCCCCCCCCCTTCCCCTTCCCCCCCTCTCTCTCTCCTTTTCTTGTGGTGGGTGTGTGTGTGGGGGGTGTTGGCTGTCTTCTCCCGGGCCCCCCACCCTCCTGTCCCGTTCTCAATCCCCGACTCTCTCTCCTCCCCTCTCTCTTTTGTCCTCTCCTGTCTCTCTCATTTCTCTCTCTCTCCTCCCCCTCCCCCTTTTCCCCCCTCTCTCTCTCTCTCTCCCTCCCCCTCTCTCCTCCTCTCCCTCCCCTTTTCTCTCATGTGTGTGTGTGTGTGGGGTGGCTTTTGTGTGTATGGGGGTTTTGTATAGTACTTCCTTTTTTTTTCGGGTGCTCCCATTTAGGGTCCCCACAGCGGAATTTATCTTTCTCCCCAAAGCGCTCGGTCTTCTTTCGCATTCCTCCCGTCACACTTTCTTTCTTTCCCTGTCTTCCTTTTTAAACATCCTGTAAATTTTTCTTTGGGGCCTCCCCCCTCTTCCCCCCCTTCCGGTACCCCCATATCCAGCATCCTCCTCCCCACATAAATCCTCATCCCTCCTTTTCTCCACATGCCCAAACCACACTCAGCCTTGCTTCTTGTACCTTTTCCCCCAAATTTCCACACATAGTGTCCCATTAATTATTAATTTTGATTTTATCTACACCGCGGGCTCTCTCAAAGAAAATCTAACATTTTTAGTTCACGTTACTTCCATCTCCGCTTCTGCCTTATTGTCATGGAATGGTTTTCTATTCGGTACAGATTGAATATAATATATATATATCATAGATATATATGATATAATAATATATAATATATATATATATATATTAAATTATTTTTAAAATTTAATTAAAAAAATTCATATATACATATACATAAATATATGAATATTAAAATATATATATATATATATATATATATATATATATATATATAGATATATATATATATATATATTGTGTGTGTTGTGTGTGGTGGTGTTGTGTGTGTGTGTGTGTACATATATATATATAATATATATATATATATTTATATAATAATATATATATATATATATTTATATTTATATATATAGATATATATACATAATATATTACATATATATATATATATATATTATATATATATATACTATAATATATATATATATATATATAATAATATTTTATACTGTACAATATATATTCATATAATGTGTAATGTATATATAATATATTATATATTATATATATATATATATAATTATATATATATATATATTTATTAATATATATATATATATATATATTGTTAAGAATATATATATACATACATAATATATACATAATATTTAAATATATATATGTTTTATGAATATATATATATCATTTATATACATCTATATAAATATATATATATATATATATATAAATATATATATATATATAATATATAATTATACATAATAATATATATATATAAATATATATAATATATATATGTGTGTGTGTGTGTGTGTGTGTGTGTGTGTGGGTGTATGTGTAAGTATAAAATA
>NW_028234442.1:26035311-26065311 GCF_977035675.1 Penaeus japonicus
AATAACACTGAATAGATTAAAGTTATCAATAGTAAAAAATAAGAAGAATAAAAAGAAGTTGGAACATAAATTGAACATTTCTAAAACAAACCAACTTCAAATATTTCAACCAAAATTATATCTGAAATATAAGGACAAAAATTCCAATTAACAATCAAAAAAAAAAGAAATGTAAAATATAGAGATATAGAGCATAAAAGCCTTAACAAAAGCGAAGACAAAATATGAATTGATTAAAATAATAACTAAAACGAAAAGAAAATATGAATTGTCTTAAAAACAATAACAAAAACGAAGATAAAAGCGAAATGACTAAAACCACGTTTTTAAAAATCGAAATAGGAAGGATCAAAAATATAAAACATGAAAAGACAACAAATAGACTATATTTAAATATACATGAAAGGAAAGAAAGAAAATAATTGCTGGTTTTTACCTAAAAATAGATATATAATGTTTTTTCTCAGTAATGTAAGGCCTAGTAGCATAGAATCCTAGTTCCCTGGACTCCCATACCAGGGAGGTGAGCTTTTCACCTGAAGCTAGTATAAATAAGCCTGTATGTTACTTTTACTGAGTATTAAGGTATCACCTTTTCCACAGGCGAGTTGTATCTTCTCTTCTAGTCCTCAGTCAAATCTAATATATTTTTCTACCTCCAACTAATAAAACTGTTAGTAATTTCTTTTTTCGAGTTCTTTCAGGAATCAGGCAGTTGCGACAGGACAACCAAAGTAAGGACCCTAACCTAGTATCCTGACCATGAGTAGCCCTTTGAAGGGTTCCTGCCAGGTTCCAGCTATCAAAATTGCTTTTGATAAGGACTACAGAGGATCTCCCCCATGGAAAAGTTTTTTTAGCATAGCAGTAGGCCGCCACGTTCACCGACACGAGGAAGTAGCAGAGAAGGAACAGAGGAACCCCCCCTCCCCCCTCCACACCTCCCCGCAGTCGGAAGTTCCCCGGACGTCGGCTAAGCTTTTTTACCATGTACCCCTTTGTAGTGTCTTTGTTCTTGTATATATATTGTACTTTTTTAGAATAAAGACACAGTCTGCACTCTCACTGCACCTGATGAAGCCTCTGGCTGAAAGCGCTAGTGCTTGAGTTTGACTGTTAGATTAAGGAAGTACATGGAAGTTTTACTTGTTACATTATTCCTATAAAACTACCATTTTTACTATATTTCCTAGTTCTTGTATAGCCCAGCAAGACAAGTAGCACATGACCAGTCCTTATTAGGGACTATTCTAAAAGAAAAGCTAAAAAAGAAAAACTGTCTGTGTTGGCCCAGCAAGACAAGATTTATAACTCGGTGTGATTTTTTCAAAGTCTGAACAGAGCTAAGCTCCACTCCTTACCTTTAAGTACAGGTGTCCTGAAAGAAACTTTAGCTGGAAGACCCTGTGGTTTAAGATCTATTACCAGGGAGGACAAACATCAGCTGGAAGAACGCCATTTCGATGATCGACCTTCTCATAGATCAGCACAGCAAAACAGCCTTCTGAAACAAACAGAAAATCTTAGTTTCGATCCACAGGAACCCGAAAAAAGAAGAAAAGGAAGACTAAAAAATTAAAAAGAGTTCATAAAAAAGGAATATCTGTAAAAACGTTTATAGGAAAATAAAATAAAAACAAGTGCCTAAAAAAATCGTATTACTTAAAATACACAATATATTCTAACATATATACATATATAAATTCACAAAATATGCCTCTGACTAGAGCAAGCCTCAGACAGGCTGAAATAAACCACAGTCCTAATGTCCCGGTAGAAGAAGGTTACATTGATGAAATTGTCTCAACAGTAGGCAGTAGCATGGAAGAGGTGAGACTATTGGCTTTGGGAGAAAAAGTAAAGGAATCCCTTTTAAAAAATCCCTTAGCACTAACAGGAGGATGGTCTCACCCTTCAGCTTGGGCAAACACAAGCCCAGCCATCCAAGCAAGTCCTCTGGCACCTCTGCTATTGGGAGGAGACATACAGCTAGGCTTCCCAGAAGACCCATTCTTGGATGAAATTTTCAATTTACAAGATCATCCTCCCCTCTCTACACAAGAGGAAGAAGCAGAAGTTAAAAAATTAACCAAATTGTACAAAGAAGAAGCTATCCAGAAAGCCATAATCAGATACCTGGATAGGTGTGAATTAAAAGGTGTGACGGACAGATTCAACCTCACACTTAACAACATTGATGAAAACATGAAACATCTGCCACCCATGTGGGTAATAGAGATGGGTGAATTGATCTTGCAAGGTGCTGCAAGAAGATGGCAAGGCCTAATGGCAGCAGCAATAAGGGCAAGCACAGTAGAAGTGCGAAGGAAAATAATAAGTGAGAAAAACAGACTAAGGGATACCTACCCTCATTCTCACAGAAGGATCTGCCATGATGCACTCAAGAGAGGAAAGCTAGCCTCCAAAAAAATTGACAAGCTACAGCCCCCAACCAACAAATACTATATCCTACAGGATGAGACACCCCTCATAAGATATATGAAAGAGAAAACCAGTATGACAATGACAACTGAAGAAAATAACATGGTCCTAGAATGTATGAAAGACATAGGCATTAATTCTAGGGCAGAAACAAAAGAACCTCCCCTAGTAGAAACCCAGGAAATAAATACAGAGGAAAATAGACCTAACAGGAGAGAAACAGAAGAAAATGAAGAGAACAATACAGAAAGAGGGGCTTTGCCAACCCCACCACCTAACACAGAAAATAACCAGGTGGAAACAAACACAACGGAAAACCCACAGGAAATAGAAACCCCCATAGAAATAGACTTAACACAGGGAAATGAGGAAAATACCCAAATACCACTTCCTCTAAATAATACAATAAGAAGCCCAGGCTCATTAGAGCTCTTTCTACCAACACCATCCTCTCCCCCCTGCCCATCTGGACTTAAAGAGAGAGAAGAAGCCTGCAATAATCTCCTGGAAAAAGTCATAGGAGCAGTGGGCCAGTTGGAAAAAGTGATTGCAAACTTAAACGAGAAAATCACTAACATAAATACAACCAGAAATGAGGACAAAGAGCCAGAAAGAGTACCTGAACAGGAGGGTCAGGAGGCAAAAGAAAGAGAAAAGGATAAGGAAGCAAACCCAAAGAAAAAGAAGGACCCAGAAACCTGGAAATCCTTCAGGCAATTTGCAAACAGGAAATCAGAAAAAGAAAAGAAAAACAAAAAGGCACACTCAAAAAACTTGAAAATGCAAAAAGAAAAAGCTGTAACTCAGAAAGCCATGAATCCCCACCAGAACAAGCAGCCCAAACCCAAACAGGGCAAAAAAACCACAGGGCTCCGCAGAGAAAGAGAAATGCCCACCCTGCCCAAAACAAAGCCCCCTACCCCAGGGAACAAAACCATGTGCAGGCACCACCACAGAGAAGGTGGAACCCATACAGGGGAAGGCACCCCCAGACATGGAGGGAGGCCCCTCAAAACCAGAAATGGAGGGTAAACAGGGAGTACCAACACAGGTACCACCCCCTCCAGAGGTACAATGGACAACCCCCACATTGGGCATCCCACCCACAGCCATGGAAAGCACAACAGAAACATGGCAGATTTCCACAAAGAGGAAACTACCACTGGGCCCAAGGGCAAAGAGGAGGAGAACAGTGGCAAGAAGGAGGTTACGGCAGATGGGCATGGAACTAATAGTATCAGAAGTGCCCCTTGATAGAAGCCAACTCTCTGTCCTCAGTAAAGGGAGATCTTTTGTACCAGGACCTCCACCAAAGAAAGCACTTTTGGAGAACCTGGGAAGCTCAATGAATAGATTAAAAGAGCAGATAAACAAAAGATTCTCAGACTCCCTTATGCCAAACAATGGAGGAACACAATATGAAGGGAGTAAAGTTAAGAGGAAAGCAATCCCTCCGCAACTCCCTATGAAACAGAGAGAAAACCCTCCTACCAAAAAGCTTCCAGGTCTGGAAACCATGGTACACTGTGAAACCATGGATGTGGGAGAAAAAATCCTAAAGGGAGGGTACCCTAACATGAGCAAAAAGGAGCTAACAACCCTCAAGGATTTAGCACAAAACCAAGACCTAGTCATCAAGAAAGCAGACAAAGACGGAGCTTTAGTAGTCTTGAAAAAGGAAAATTATATAACAATGGGAGAGGCACACCTATCAGATACAGAGACATACATTGCTCTGGAAGATCCAAATAAAGCCCTACAAGCTGTAAAGAGGGAAAGTAAAATTTTAGTGAACAGGTTTTATACACTTGATAATTCACAGAACAACAAAGGTGTAAATAGGAGTTTTCTAGCAAGCCAAAGAGATGCCCTATTGGAACATGACCCTTCTATACCACATTGGTACATACTACCAAAAACTCACAAAAAGAAGGACCCAGAAACAGGGCTTTGGCCAGGCAGACCAGTCTTGAGTGGATGCAATGCCCCCACAAGACCAGTAGATAGACTCCTGACCACCTATCTTACCCCTCTCTTAGATCTCCTACCAGAAAGACTACAGGATACCACAGCTTTCTTAAGGAAAATAGACACATTGCCAAGTTTTTCACCAGGCACTATAATATTTTCCTTTGACATAGTGTCTTTATACCCCTCCATTCCCCAGGAGGAGGCCTCATGGGTAGTGGCAAATTTTTATGAAAAAAATTACCCATATGTAAAAGAGAAATTGAAGACAGACTACAACATGATTGCCCCCCCTCCGTACCTTATAAAAGAGGGAATAGACCATGTCTTACAAGGCACACTCCTAAGATTCAACAACAATTTCTATAGGCAAGGCAAAGGCACAGCAATAGGAGCTTCAGTCTCAGTTGCAATTGCAGAAATCTTTGTACATGCAAGCATAGAAATGAAGAGGAAAAAGCTGGAGACTCAGCCATCAGTCTTCTATAGATACATAGATGATATTTTTGGCATATTTACAGGCACAGAGGCTGAACTCCTGGAATACCATGGAGAACTAAATAAGATACACCCTGATCTGAAATTTACAGTAGAATATAGTAAGAAAGAGCTCCCTTTCTTAGACACTATGGTGTATTTGGATAACCAAGGAAAAGTGCAAACTACAGTGTACCACAAACCATCAAACACTCATCAGTACCTGCACTTCCAATCCTGTCATCCCCCAAGCCTCAAGAAATCATTGCCGTACTCACAAGCTTTAAGAATAAAAAGAATAGTGAGTGAGCCACAGAGACTAGCTGAAGCTTTGAGAGACATGGTGCAGTTTTTTAAGAAAAGAGGATATTGCAATAGAACACTAGGATCAGCTCTGGAAAGAATTGGAAAAGTGAACAGAGAAAATCTATTAGAAAGAAAGGATAGACCAGCAGTAGGTCGCCTTATTTTTCCTATGTTATACTCTCCTTCACTGCAGAATGTCCTGAACAACTCCCTGAAAGAAATATGGGAATGGATAATAGAAAATGCAGAAGGGACACCGTGGCAAAGAAAATTTACAGGCCCCCATCCCATGATAGCTTGGAGAAAAGGAAAAACCATAGCTGATCACTTAGTAAGAGCTCAATTTCCTAGACCTCAGAAAGTCTAAAAAGAAATTTAATGAACATGAACAGTAAAAAACAAAAAAATACCATAGAGAGATATATCACACATAGTTATGGAAAAATAAACATATACATTAATACTATGGAAATATCAAAACAGGAAATAAAAAATCGATATAAAACTAACAAGACAAGATTTAGTTTTACATAAGAAATATTACCTAAAGAAAGAATAAGACAAGAATGAACAATTAAAGTCGGTATTGGCACCTAAATACAATAAAAAAATAAAGAAAACAGATATATATATATATATAGAAATCTACCAATGTAAAATACATATATATATACATATATATATATATATATATATATATATATATATATAAAACTATATATAAAGCAACAAAGAAAAAAGTTATGAATACAATAAATAACCGGATAAGGAACAAATAATAAAATAAAACAAAAAGAAAGAAAGAAAATATAAACTTGGAAATAAAAATATAAATCAGATAAGCATTTCAAATTAAAAAAAACAAAAATAAATATAAAGACAATACAGCAAAAGTGTAAGGAGTGCATTCCAGACAGCCAACAAGGAGAGGAACTGGGAGAGACAACCCACATCCCACAGACTCCAGCTTTCTGCACCCTCTCACAACAGCAATAAGATACCTAAAAAAAACATAGATAATTATCAAAATAATAAAGAAAGATAATATTTGAAAAACATAAAAAACAGAAAAAACTTTACAAATATTAAAAGAGCCGCCCAATTACTCTAGAGAGAAAGACCCCCAATTCCCCAAGGATAAAAAGAAACTAAATAAATCATGCCCTAAGAAAACAAACAAATGAGTAGATTAAAACATCTAAAAGAAAATAACACTGAATAGATTAAAGTTATCAATAGTAAAAAATAACAAGAATAAAAAGAAGTTGGAAAATCAATTGAACATTTCAAAAACAACCCAAATTCAAATATTTCAACCAAAATTATATCTGAAGATATAAGGACAAAAATTCCAATTAACAATCAAAAAAAAGAAATGTAAAATATAGAGATATAGAGCATAAAAGCCTTAACAAAAGCGAAGACAAAATATGAATTGATTAAAAATAATAACTAAAACGAAAAGAAAATATGAATTGTCTTAAAAACAATAACAAAAACGAAGATAAAAGCGAAATGACTAAAACCACGTTTTTAAAAATCGAAATAGGAAGGATCAAAAATATAAAACATGAAAAGACAACAAATAGACTATATTTAAATATACATGAAAGGAAAGAAAGAAAATAATTGCTGGTTTTTACCTAAAAATAGATATATAATGTTTTTTCTCAGTAATGTAAGGCCTAGTAGCATAGAATCCTAGTTCCCTGGACTCCCATACCAGGGAGGTGAGCTTTTCACCTGAAGCTAGTATAAATAAGCCTGTATGTTACTTTTACTGAGTATTAAGGTATCACCTTTTCCACAGGCGAGTTGTATCTTCTCTTCTAGTCCTCAGTCAAATCTAATATATTTTTCTACCTCCAACTAATAAAACTGTTAGTAATTTCTTTTTTCGAGTTCTTTCAGGAATCAGGCAGTTGCGACAGGACAACCAAAGTAAGGACCCTAACCTAGTATCCTGACCATGAGTAGCCCTTTGAAGGGTTCCTGCCAGGTTCCAGCTATCAAAATTGCTTTTGATAAGGACTACAGAGGATCTCCCCCATGGAAAAGTTTTTTTAGCATAGCAGTAGGCCGCCACGTTCACCGACACGAGGAAGTAGCAGAGAAGGAACAGAGGAACCCCCCCTCCCCCCTCCACACCTCCCCGCAGTCGGAAGTTCCCCGGACGTCGGCTAAGCTTTTTTACCATGTACCCCTTTGTAGTGTCTTTGTTCTTGTATATATATTGTACTTTTTTAGAATAAAGACACAGTCTGCACTCTCACTGCACCTGATGAAGCCTCTGGCTGAAAGCGCTAGTGCTTGAGTTTGACTGTTAGATTAAGGAAGTACATGGAAGTTTTACTTGTTACATTATTCCTATAAAACTACCATTTTTACTATATTTCCTAGTTCTTGTATAGCCCAGCAAGACAAGTAGCACATGACCAGTCCTTATTAGGGACTATTCTAAAAGAAAAGCTAAAAAGAAAAACTGTCTGTGTTGGCCCAGCAAGACAAGATTTATAACTCGGTGTGATTTTTTCAAAGTCTGAACAGAGCTAAGCTCCACTCCTTACCTTTAAGTACAGGTGTCCTGAAAGAAACTTTAGCTGGAAGACCCTGTGGTTTAAGATCTATTACCAGGGAGGACAAACATCAGCTGGAAGAACGCCATTTCGATGATCGACCTTCTCATAGATCAGCACAGCAAAACAGCCTTCTGAAACAAACAGAAAATCTTAGTTTCGATCCACAGGAACCCGAAAAAAGAAGAAAAGGAAGACTAAAAAATTAAAAAGAGTTCATAAAAAAGGAATATCTGTAAAAACGTTTATAGGAAAATAAAATAAAAACAAGTGCCTAAAAAAATCGTATTACTTAAAATACACAATATATTCTAACATATATACATATATAAATTCACAAAATATGCCTCTGACTAGAGCAAGCCTCAGACAGGCTGAAATAAACCACAGTCCTAATGTCCCGGTAGAAGAAGGTTACATTGATGAAATTGTCTCAACAGTAGGCAGTAGCATGGAAGAGGTGAGACTATTGGCTTTGGGAGAAAAAGTAAAGGAATCCCTTTTAAAAAATCCCTTAGCACTAACAGGAGGATGGTCTCACCCTTCAGCTTGGGCAAACACAAGCCCAGCCATCCAAGCAAGTCCTCTGGCACCTCTGCTATTGGGAGGAGACATACAGCTAGGCTTCCCAGAAGACCCATTCTTGGATGAAATTTTCAATTTACAAGATCATCCTCCCCTCTCTACACAAGAGGAAGAAGCAGAAGTTAAAAAATTAACCAAATTGTACAAAGAAGAAGCTATCCAGAAAGCCATAATCAGATACCTGGATAGGTGTGAATTAAAAGGTGTGACGGACAGATTCAACCTCACACTTAACAACATTGATGAAAACATGAAACATCTGCCACCCATGTGGGTAATAGAGATGGGTGAATTGATCTTGCAAGGTGCTGCAAGAAGATGGCAAGGCCTAATGGCAGCAGCAATAAGGGCAAGCACAGTAGAAGTGCGAAGGAAAATAATAAGTGAGAAAAACAGACTAAGGGATACCTACCCTCATTCTCACAGAAGGATCTGCCATGATGCACTCAAGAGAGGAAAGCTAGCCTCCAAAAAAATTGACAAGCTACAGCCCCCAACCAACAAATACTATATCCTACAGGATGAGACACCCCTCATAAGATATATGAAAGAGAAAACCAGTATGACAATGACAACTGAAGAAAATAACATGGTCCTAGAATGTATGAAAGACATAGGCATTAATTCTAGGGCAGAAACAAAAGAACCTCCCCTAGTAGAAACCCAGGAAATAAATACAGAGGAAAATAGACCTAACAGGAGAGAAACAGAAGAAAATGAAGAGAACAATACAGAAAGAGGGGCTTTGCCAACCCCACCACCTAACACAGAAAATAACCAGGTGGAAACAAACACAACGGAAAACCCACAGGAAATAGAAACCCCCATAGAAATAGACTTAACACAGGGAAATGAGGAAAATACCCAAATACCACTTCCTCTAAATAATACAATAAGAAGCCCAGGCTCATTAGAGCTCTTTCTACCAACACCATCCTCTCCCCCCTGCCCATCTGGACTTAAAGAGAGAGAAGAAGCCTGCAATAATCTCCTGGAAAAAGTCATAGGAGCAGTGGGCCAGTTGGAAAAAGTGATTGCAAACTTAAACGAGAAAATCACTAACATAAATACAACCAGAAATGAGGACAAAGAGCCAGAAAGAGTACCTGAACAGGAGGGTCAGGAGGCAAAAGAAAGAGAAAAGGATAAGGAAGCAAACCCAAAGAAAAAGAAGGACCCAGAAACCTGGAAATCCTTCAGGCAATTTGCAAACAGGAAATCAGAAAAAGAAAAGAAAAACAAAAAGGCACACTCAAAAAACTTGAAAATGCAAAAAGAAAAAGCTGTAACTCAGAAAGCCATGAATCCCCCACCAGAACAAGCAGCCCAAACCCAAACAGGGCAAAAAAACCACAGGGCTCCGCAGAGAAAGAGAAATGCCCACCCTGCCCAAAACAAAGCCCCCTACCCCAGGGAACAAAACCATGTGCAGGCACCACCACAGAGAAGGTGGAACCCATACAGGGGAAGGCACCCCCAGACATGGAGGGAGGCCCCTCAAAACCAGAAATGGAGGGTAAACAGGGAGTACCAACACAGGTACCACCCCCTCCAGAGGTACAATGGACAACCCCCACATTGGGCATCCCACCCACAGCCATGGAAAGCACAACAGAAACATGGCAGATTTCCACAAAGAGGAAACTACCACTGGGCCCAAGGGCAAAGAGGAGGAGAACAGTGGCAAGAAGGAGGTTACGGCAGATGGGCATGGAACTAATAGTATCAGAAGTGCCCCTTGATAGAAGCCAACTCTCTGTCCTCAGTAAAGGGAGATCTTTTGTACCAGGACCTCCACCAAAGAAAGCACTTTTGGAGAACCTGGGAAGCTCAATGAATAGATTAAAAGAGCAGATAAACAAAAGATTCTCAGACTCCCTTATGCCAAACAATGGAGGAACACAATATGAAGGGAGTAAAGTTAAGAGGAAAGCAATCCCTCCGCAACTCCCTATGAAACAGAGAGAAAACCCTCCTACCAAAAAGCTTCCAGGTCTGGAAACCATGGTACACTGTGAAACCATGGATGTGGGAGAAAAAATCCTAAAGGGAGGGTACCCTAACATGAGCAAAAAGGAGCTAACAACCCTCAAGGATTTAGCACAAAACCAAGACCTAGTCATCAAGAAAGCAGACAAAGACGGAGCTTTAGTAGTCTTGAAAAAGGAAAATTATATAACAATGGGAGAGGCACACCTATCAGATACAGAGACATACATTGCTCTGGAAGATCCAAATAAAGCCCTACAAGCTGTAAAGAGGGAAAGTAAAATTTTAGTGAACAGGTTTTATACACTTGATAATTCACAGAACAACAAAGGTGTAAATAGGAGTTTTCTAGCAAGCCAAAGAGATGCCCTATTGGAACATGACCCTTCTATACCACATTGGTACATACTACCAAAAACTCACAAAAAGAAGGACCCAGAAACAGGGCTTTGGCCAGGCAGACCAGTCTTGAGTGGATGCAATGCCCCCACAAGACCAGTAGATAGACTCCTGACCACCTATCTTACCCCTCTCTTAGATCTCCTACCAGAAAGACTACAGGATACCACAGCTTTCTTAAGGAAAATAGACACATTGCCAAGTTTTTCACCAGGCACTATAATATTTTCCTTTGACATAGTGTCTTTATACCCCTCCATTCCCCAGGAGGAGGCCTCATGGGTAGTGGCAAATTTTTATGAAAAAAATTACCCATATGTAAAAGAGAAATTGAAGACAGACTACAACATGATTGCCCCCCTCCGTACCTTATAAAAGAGGGAATAGACCATGTCTTACAAGGCACACTCCTAAGATTCAACAACAATTTCTATAGGCAAGGCAAAGGCACAGCAATAGGAGCTTCAGTCTCAGTTGCAATTGCAGAAATCTTTGTACATGCAAGCATAGAAATGAAGAGGAAAAAGCTGGAGACTCAGCCATCAGTCTTCTATAGATACATAGATGATATTTTTGGCATATTTACAGGCACAGAGGCTGAACTCCTGGAATACCATGGAGAACTAAATAAGATACACCCTGATCTGAAATTTACAGTAGAATATAGTAAGAAAGAGCTCCCTTTCTTAGACACTATGGTGTATTTGGATAACCAAGGAAAAGTGCAAACTACAGTGTACCACAAACCATCAAACACTCATCAGTACCTGCACTTCCAATCCTGTCATCCCCCAAGCCTCAAGAAATCATTGCCGTACTCACAAGCTTTAAGAATAAAAAGAATAGTGAGTGAGCCACAGAGACTAGCTGAAGCTTTGAGAGACATGGTGCAGTTTTTTAAGAAAAGAGGATATTGCAATAGAACACTAGGATCAGCTCTGGAAAGAATTGGAAAAGTGAACAGAGAAAATCTATTAGAAAGAAAGGATAGACCAGCAGTAGGTCGCCTTATTTTTCCTATGTTATACTCTCCTTCACTGCAGAATGTCCTGAACAACTCCCTGAAAGAAATATGGGAATGGATAATAGAAAATGCAGAAGGGACACCGTGGCAAAGAAAATTTACAGGCCCCCATCCCATGATAGCTTGGAGAAAAGGAAAAACCATAGCTGATCACTTAGTAAGAGCTCAATTTCCTAGACCTCAGAAAGTCTAAAAAGAAATTTAATGAACATGAACAGTAAAAAACAAAAAATACCATAGAGAGATATATCACACATAGTTATGGAAAAATAAACATATACATTAATACTATGGAAATATCAAAACAGGAAATAAAAAATCGATATAAAACTAACAAGACAAGATTTAGTTTTACATAAGAAATATTACCTAAAGAAAGAATAAGACAAGAATGAACAATTAAAGTCGGTATTGGCACCTAAATACAATAAAAAAATAAAGAAAACAGATATATATATATATATAGAAATCTACCAATGTAAAATACATATATATATACATATATATATATATATATATATATATATATATATATATAAAACTATATATAAAGCAACAAAGAAAAAAGTTATGAATACAATAAATAACCGGATAAGGAACAAATAATAAAATAAAACAAAAAGAAAGAAAGAAAATATAAACTTGGAAATAAAAATATAAATCAGATAAGCATTTCAAATTAAAAAAAACAAAAATAAATATAAAGACAATACAGCAAAAGTGTAAGGAGTGCATTCCAGACAGCCAACAAGGAGAGGAACTGGGAGAGACAACCCACATCCCACAGACTCCAGCTTTCTGCACCCTCTCACAACAGCAATAAGATACCTAAAAAAAACATAGATAATTATCAAAATAATAAAGAAAGATAATATTTGAAAAACATAAAAAACAGAAAAAACTTTACAAATATTAAAAGAGCCGCCCAATTACTCTAGAGAGAAAGACCCCCAATTCCCCAAGGATAAAAAGAAACTAAATAAATCATGCCCTAAGAAAACAAACAAATGAGTAGATTAAAACATCTAAAAGAAAATAACACTGAATAGATTAAAGTTATCAATAGTAAAAAATAACAAGAATAAAAAGAAGTTGGAAAATCAATTGAACATTTCAAAAACAACCCAAATTCAAATATTTCAACCAAAATTATATCTGAAGATATAAGGACAAAAATTCCAATTAACAATCAAAAAAAAGAAATGTAAAATATAGAGATATAGAGCATAAAAGCCTTAACAAAAGCGAAGACAAAATATGAATTGATTAAAAATAATAACTAAAACGAAAAGAAAATATGAATTGTCTTAAAAACAATAACAAAAACGAAGATAAAAGCGAAATGACTAAAACCACGTTTTTAAAAATCGAAATAGGAAGGATCAAAAATATAAAACATGAAAAGACAACAAATAGACTATATTTAAATATACATGAAAGGAAAGAAAGAAAATAATTGCTGGTTTTTACCTAAAAATAGATATATAATGTTTTTTCTCAGTAATGTAAGGCCTAGTAGCATAGAATCCTAGTTCCCTGGACTCCCATACCAGGGAGGTGAGCTTTTCACCTGAAGCTAGTATAAATAAGCCTGTATGTTACTTTTACTGAGTATTAAGGTATCACCTTTTCCACAGGCGAGTTGTATCTTCTCTTCTAGTCCTCAGTCAAATCTAATATATTTTTCTACCTCCAACTAATAAAACTGTTAGTAATTTCTTTTTTCGAGTTCTTTCAGGAATCAGGCAGTTGCGACAGGACAACCAAAGTAAGGACCCTAACCTAACCTAACCTAACCTAACCTAACCTAACCTAACCTAACCTAACCTAACCTAACCTAACCCTAACCTAACCTAACCTAACCTAACCTAACCTAACCTAACCTAACCTAACCTAACCTAACCTAACCTAACCTAACCTAACCTAACCTAACCTAACCTAACCTAACCAACCTAACCTAACCTAACCTAACCTAACCTAACCTAACCTAACCTAACCTAACCTAACCTAACCTAACCTAACCTAACCTAACCTAACCTAACCTAACCTAACCTAACCTAACCTAACCTAACCTAACCTAACCTAACCTAACCTAACCTAACCTAAACCTAACCTAACCTAACCTAACCTAACCTAAACCTAACCTAACCTAACCTAAACTAACCTAACCTAACCTAACCTAACCTAACCTAACCTAACCTAACCTAACCTAACCTAAAACCCACAAAAAGAAGGACCCAGAAACAGGGCTATGGCCAGGTAGACCAGTCTTGAGCGGATGCAATGCCCCCACAAGACCAGTAGACAGACTTCTAACCACTTACCTTACTCCTTTGTTAGACCTCTTACCAGAAAGATTACAGGATACGACAGCCTTCCTAAGGAAAATAAACACTCTGCCAAGTTTTCCACCAGGCACAATAATATTTTCCTTTGATATAGTATCTCTATATCCCTCCATCCCACAAGAAGAAGCCGCATGGGTCGTGGCTAATTTCTATGAAAAACATTATGCATATGTAAGAGAAAAACTGAGGATGGAGTACAACATCATAGCTCCCCCTCCCTATCTAATTAAGGAGGGTATAGACCATGTCCTGCAAGGCACACTCCTGAGATTTAATAACAATTTCTATAGACAAGGAAAAGGCACAGCAATAGGAGCTTCAGTCTCAGTTGCAATTGCAGAAATCTTTGTACATGCAAGCATAGAAATTAAAAGGAAAAAGCTTACAACTCAGCCGTCAGTCTTCTATAGATACATAGATGACATATTTGGCATTTTCACAGGCACAGAGGATGAACTTCTAGAATATTATGGAGAAGTAAATAAGATACACCCTGATCTGAAATTCACAGTGGAATATAGTAAAAAGGAACTCCCATTCCTGGACACTATGGTGTATCTGGATGACCAAGGAAAAGTGCAAACTACAGTGTACCACAAACCATCAAACACACATCAATACCTGCACTTCCAATCCTGCCATCCACCTAGCCTCAAGAAATCTTTGCCATATTCACAGGCATTAAGAATCAAAAGAATAGTGAGTGAGCCACAGAAATTAGACAAGGCATTAGCAGACATGGTAATGTTTTTCAAGAAAAGAGGATATTGTAACAGAACCCTAGGATCTGCTCTGAAAAGAATTGGTGAAGAGAACAGAGAAAACCTTTTAGAAAGAAAGAATAGACCACCACTAGGTCGCCTTATTTTTCCCATGCTATACTCTCCTTCACTGCAGAATGTCCTGAATAACTCCCTAAAAGAAATATGGGAATGGATAATAGAAAATGCAGAAGGAAAGCCGTGGGAGAATAAATTTACAGGCCCCCATCCCATGATAGCTTGGAGGAAAGGAAAGACCATAGCAGATCATCTAGTCAGAGCTCAATTTCCTAGACCTCAGAAAGACTAAAAGATAATAAATGAACATACTAAATACCTTAAACAAGAAATATACACTTAAATGTATATGTTCACATATAAGGAATAAAAATATGAAGGCAAGAAACAGATACAAAATAAATAAACACAGATATATAAACAAATATATACATATAATATAATATATACAATCGAAGGTGAAAAATAGACAGCAAAATATGTATATAGATATATTTATAATCTTAGTGAGGAATAATATCAAGGCAAGAAACAAACAAATAACAAAAAGGAAAAACGAGGATATTTATAATTATCAGAGTAAAATAAAAGACGGCAATCAAATATTTTCTAAACACTATAAATAGAGAAATATATATATCACACACATATATAAAAAATATGCAGACAAAATAAACCTATGCAAATATCAGAGCAAGAAACATAAAGCGAAATATATAAAACAAGGCAAGATTTATTTTCATATTAGAAATAAGATCTAAAGAAAAAAATAGACAATATAAGAAAAATCAGTATGTACACATAAAAATAAAAAATATAATAATACAAAAGAGAAACATATAGACTTTCCACTACAAATATTAATATAAATAAAGATATAGACAATGCAGTAGGCGAGTAAGGAGTACATTCCAGGCAGCCAACAAAGAGAGGAACTGGGAGAGGCACCCCACATCCCACAGACTCCGGCTTTCTGCACCCTCTCACAGCTACAAAAATATATCTAAAAAGCTATAGATAACCTGCAAAATAATAAAGAAAGATATTACCTAGAAAATATAAAAACAGAAAAACATTAGAAAAAATAAAAGAGCCGCCTAATTACTCGATAGAGGAAGATCCCCAATTCCCTAAATACAAAATGAAATTTTAAAAAATCATGCCCTATGACAATAGAAAATTGAATAGATTAAAAATATCAAAGTGAAAATAATAGGAGAAAAGATCCAGAATATTAAAATGAAAAATAACAGAATAGATTTAGAATATCAAAAAGAAAAAATAACAGAAGAATATAAAGAAATAGAAAAATGAGTTGAGCAATAACGAGATAACCTTAATGAAAATAAATATACCGAGTATCTTTGAAGATTCATAGAAAATTTTCAAATAATAATTAATAAAGGACTTAGAGCATATATATATAATTTCTTAAAGAAATAACGAAAACAAAGGAAAATATGAATTGATTAAACCAAGATAATCTTTGGCTTTAAAAAAATCGATAAGACAATTAATAATTTTCAAAAATATGAAAATACAACAAATGAAAAATATATAGACATATATATACAAAGATAAAAAGCATACAAATAATGGCAAAAAAATCCCCACTTTTTAGAGAGATTTTTAAATGTATATATGTATATACTCAGTAAAATTAAGACATAGTAGCATAGAACCCCAGTTCCCTGGGCTTCCCTACCAGGTGTTGAAGGTTTTTCACCTGAATCCAATATAAAAAGCCCTTTAGCTACATTTTCTGAGTATTAAGTATTCTCCTTTTCCACAGGCGAGTTGTATCTTCTCATCTAGTCCTCAGTCAAATGTCTTATATGTTTCTATCTTCATCTAATAAAACTTTTAGTAATTTCTTTTTTCGAGTTCTTTCAGGAATCAGGCAGTTGCGACAGGACAACCAAAGTAAGGAACCTAACCTAGTATCCTGACCATGAGTAGCCCTTTGAAGGGTTCCTGCCAAGTTCCAGCTATCAAAATCACCTTTGAAAAGGACAACAGAAGATCTCCCCCTTGGAAAAGTACATAGTTTTAGCAACAGGCCGCCACCTTCACCGACGCGAGGAAGTAGCAGAGAAGGAACAGAGGACACCCCCCCCCCCCCCCGTTTCCTGAGCCACCCTTCCTCTCCACAGCCGGAGTTTCCCGGACGTCGGCGTAGTATTTTACCATGTACCCCTTTGTAGGGTCTTTGTTCTTGTGTATATATTGTACCTAGTTAGAATAAAGACTCAGTCTACACTCTCACTGCACCTGATGAAGCCTCTGGCTGAAAGCGCTAGTGCTCGAGTATGACTGTTAGATTAAGGAAGTACATGGAAGTTTTACTTGTTATACTATTCCTATAGAAACTACCATTTTCCTGATACTCCTTGTTCTTGTAAGCCCAGCAAGACAAGCTTGAAAGATAAGTTGCACATGACCAGTCCTTTTTAGGGACTATTTACAAAGAAAAACTGAAAGAAAATTGTCTGTGTTGGCCCAGCAAGACAAAAATTATAACTCGGTGTTAATTATCAAGTCTGAACAGAGCTAAGCTCCTCTCCTTGCCCCCCAGTACAGGTTCCCTAAAAGGAAACTTAGCTAGAAGACCCTGTGGTTGAAGATCTATTGCCAGTAAGGAAAAACATCAGTTGAAGAACTCGATGAACGACCTTCCCATAGATCAGAACAGGAAAACTGCCTTTTGAAAGAAACAAACAGAAATTTTTAGCTCTGACCCTCAGGAACCTGGAAAAGAAGAAAGGAAGACTAGAATATTACAAGAGTCTATAAAATAAGGAGTAACAGTGTAAAAAAGTTATAGGATAAATAAAAACAAGTGAACAAAATACATTTATATTACTAAAAACCTAAAAGCTGACAAACTAATAATATGCCTCTAACTAGAGCAAGCCTCAGACAGGCTGAACAAAACCACAGACCTTCTAATGTCCCTGTAGAAGAAGGCTATATTGATGATCTTGTCTCAACAGTAGGTAGTAGTATGGAAGCGGTGAGACTGCAGGCCATAGGAGAAAAAGTAAAAGAATCCCTATTACAGAACCCCTTAGCATTAACAGGGGATGGACTCACCCATCAGCTTGGGCAAACACAAGCCCAGCTATCCAAGCATGTCCTCTGGCACCTCTATTACTAGGAGGAGAAGTACAGCTAGGCTTCCCAGAAGACCCTTTCACGGATGAAATATTTAATTTGCAAGATCATCCCCCACTCTCTGCTCAGGATGAAGAGACAGAAGTGAAAAACATGACAAAGTTATACAAGGAAGAAGCAATCCAAAGAGCAATAGTAAGATACTTAGATAGGTGTGAACTGAAAGGTGTGACGGACAGATTCAACCTCACACTAAGTAACATAGATGAGAATATGAAACATCTACCACCTATGTGGGTAATTGAGATGGGAGAACTGATCTTGCAAGGAGCTGCAAGAAGATGGCAAGGGCTAATGGCAGCAGCAATAAGGGCAAGCACAGTTGAAGTGCGTAGGAAAATCATAAAAGAAAAAAACAGGCTAAGAAGTACCTACCCCCACTCTCACAGAAGGATCTGCCATGATGCATTCAAGAGAGGAAAACTTGCAGCTAAAAAGATTGATAAGTTACAGCCCCCAAATGATAACCACTACATCCTACATGAAGAGACACCCCTCATAAGATACATGAAAGAAAAAACCAGTATGACAATGTCAACGGAGGAAAAGAACATGGTCCTAGAGTGTATGAAAGATATAGGTATCAATTCTAGGATGGAAACAAAAGAGCCTCCCACAGTAGAAAACCAAGAAATAAACATAGAGAATAATTCAGCCAATAGAGAAACAGAAGAAAATGAAGAAAACAATGCAGAAAGAGGGGCTTTGCCAACCCCACCACCTAACACAGAAGAAAACCAGGTGGAAACAAACACAGGGGAAAACCCGCAGGAAATAGACACCCCTATAGAAATAGACATGCCACAGGGAAATGAGGAAGATACCCAGATATCACTTCCTCTAAATAATTCAATAAGAAGCCCAGGCACACTAGAGCTCTTTGTACCAACCCCATCCTCTCCCCCCTGCCCATCTAGACTTAAGGAAAGAGAGGAAGCCTGCAATAATCTCCTAGAAAAAGTAATAGGAGCAGTAGGACAGTTGGAAAAAGTGATCGCGAATTTAAATGAGAAAATCACGAACACAGAAACGACCAAAAGTGACAACAAAGAGCCAGAAAGAGTGAATGAACAAGAATGTCAGGAGGCAAAGGAAAGAGAAAGTGAAAAAGAAACAGGCCCAAAGAAAAAGAAAGACCCAGAGACTTGGAAGTCCTTCAGGCAGTTTGCAAACAGAAAAGCAGAAAAAGAAAAGAAAAACAAGAAAACAGACTCAAAAAACGTAGAAATACAAAAGAAAAAAGCTGTATCCCAGAAAGCCAAGAATCACCCACCAGAACAAGCAGCCCAAAACAAAAGAGAACAAAAAAACCTCAGGCAACAGCCTCCCTCAAGGGCTCCGCAGAAAAAGAGAAATGGCCACACTGCCCCAAACAGAGCCCCCCACCCCAGGGAACAAAACCATTTTCAGGCACCACCACAGAGGAGGTGGAATCCAGACAGGAGGAGATACCCCCAGTCATGGAGGGAAGCCCCCCAAAACCAAACATGGAGGATAAACAGGGAATACCAACACAGGTATCACCCCCTCCAGAGATACAATGGGCAACCCCCACACTGGGAAACTCACCCACAGCCATGGAGACCACAGCAGAGATATGGCAGATCTCCGCAAAGAGGAAACTACCAGTGGGCCCAAGGGCAAAGAGGAGGAGAACAGTGGCAAGGAGAAGGATACAGCAGGTGGGGAAGGATCTAATTGTATCTGAGGTGCCCCTAACCAGAACCCAACTCTCTGTTCTCAGTAAAGGGAGATCTTTTGTACCAGGTCCTCCACCAAAGAAATCACTTTTGGAGAATCTGGGAAGCTCAATGAATAGATTAAAAGAGCAAATAAACAAAAGATTCACTGACTCTCTTATGCCAAGCAATGGAGGAATAGAATATGAAGAAAATAAAGATAAGAAAAAAATACCTCCGCAACTCCCTAGAAAACAGAGAGAAAATCCTCCTACCAAAAAACTACCAGGTTTAGAAACCATGGTGCACTGTGAAACCATGGATGTAGGAGAAAGAATCCTAAAAGGATGTCACCCTAACATGAGCAAAAAGGAGATGACAGCTTTTAAGGACTTAGCTCAAAACCAAAACCTTGTCATTAAGAAAGCAGACAAGGACGGAGCATTGGTAGTTCTGAAAAAAGAAAGTTACATACTAATGGGGGAAGCACACCTCTCAGATACTGAAACATATATTGCCCTGAATAACCCAAATGAAGCCCTACAAGCAGTTAAAAGGGAAAGTAAAATTCTGGTGAATAGGTTTCATACACTAGACAACTCACAAAATTCTAAAGGAGTAAGAAGAAGTTTTCTAGCAAGCCAAAGAGACGCCCTATTGGAACATGACCCTTCTATCCCACATTGGTACATATTACCTAAAACCCACAAAAAGAAGGACCCAGAAACAGGGCTATGGCCAGGTAGACCAGTCTTGAGCGGATGCAATGCCCCCACAAGACCAGTAGACAGACTTCTAACCACTTACCTTACTCCTTTGTTAGACCTCTTACCAGAAAGATTACAGGATACGACAGCCTTCCTAAGGAAAATAAACACTCTGCCAAGTTTTCCACCAGGCACAATAATATTTTCCTTTGATATAGTATCTCTATATCCCTCCATCCCACAAGAAGAAGCCGCATGGGTCGTGGCTAATTTCTATGAAAAACATTATGCATATGTAAGAGAAAAACTGAGGATGGAGTACAACATCATAGCTCCCCCTCCCTATCTAATTAAGGAGGGTATAGACCATGTCCTGCAAGGCACACTCCTGAGATTTAATAACAATTTCTATAGACAAGGAAAAGGCACAGCAATAGGAGCTTCAGTCTCAGTTGCAATTGCAGAAATCTTTGTACATGCAAGCATAGAAATTAAAAGGAAAAAGCTTACAACTCAGCCGTCAGTCTTCTATAGATACATAGATGACATATTTGGCATTTTCACAGGCACAGAGGATGAACTTCTAGAATATTATGGAGAAGTAAATAAGATACACCCTGATCTGAAATTCACAGTGGAATATAGTAAAAAGGAACTCCCATTCCTGGACACTATGGTGTATCTGGATGACCAAGGAAAAGTGCAAACTACAGTGTACCACAAACCATCAAACACACATCAATACCTGCACTTCCAATCCTGCCATCCACCTAGCCTCAAGAAATCTTTGCCATATTCACAGGCATTAAGAATCAAAAGAATAGTGAGTGAGCCACAGAAATTAGACAAGGCATTAGCAGACATGGTAATGTTTTTCAAGAAAAGAGGATATTGTAACAGAACCCTAGGATCTGCTCTGAAAAGAATTGGTGAAGAGAACAGAGAAAACCTTTTAGAAAGAAAGAATAGACCACCACTAGGTCGCCTTATTTTTCCCATGCTATACTCTCCTTCACTGCAGAATGTCCTGAATAACTCCCTAAAAGAAATATGGGAATGGATAATAGAAAATGCAGAAGGAAAGCCGTGGGAGAATAAATTTACAGGCCCCCATCCCATGATAGCTTGGAGGAAAGGAAAGACCATAGCAGATCATCTAGTCAGAGCTCAATTTCCTAGACCTCAGAAAGACTAAAAGATAATAAATGAACATACTAAATACCTTAAACAAGAAATATACACTTAAATGTATATGTTCACATATAAGGAATAAAAATATGAAGGCAAGAAACAGATACAAAATAAATAAACACAGATATATAAACAAATATATACATATAATATAATATATACAATCGAAGGTGAAAAATAGACAGCAAAATATGTATATAGATATATTTATAATCTTAGTGAGGAATAATATCAAGGCAAGAAACAAACAAATAACAAAAAGGAAAAACGAGGATATTTATAATTATCAGAGTAAAATAAAAGACGGCAATCAAATATTTTCTAAACACTATAAATAGAGAAATATATATATCACACACATATATAAAAAATATGCAGACAAAATAAACCTATGCAAATATCAGAGCAAGAAACATAAAGCGAAATATATAAAACAAGGCAAGATTTATTTTCATATTAGAAATAAGATCTAAAGAAAAAAATAGACAATATAAGAAAAATCAGTATGTACACATAAAAATAAAAAATATAATAATACAAAAGAGAAACATATAGACTTTCCACTACAAATATTAATATAAATAAAGATATAGACAATGCAGTAGGCGAGTAAGGAGTACATTCCAGGCAGCCAACAAAGAGAGGAACTGGGAGAGGCACCCCACATCCCACAGACTCCGGCTTTCTGCACCCTCTCACAGCTACAAAAATATATCTAAAAAGCTATAGATAACCTGCAAAATAATAAAGAAAGATATTACCTAGAAAATATAAAAACAGAAAAACATTAGAAAAAATAAAAGAGCCGCCTAATTACTCGATAGAGGAAGATCCCCAATTCCCTAAATACAAAATGAAATTTTAAAAAATCATGCCCTATGACAATAGAAAATTGAATAGATTAAAAATATCAAAGTGAAAATAATAGGAGAAAAGATCCAGAATATTAAAATGAAAAATAACAGAATAGATTTAGAATATCAAAAAGAAAAAAATAACAGAAGAATATAAAGAAATAGAAAAATGAGTTGAGCAATAACGAGATAACCTTAATGAAAATAAATATACCGAGTATCTTTGAAGATTCATAGAAAATTTTCAAATAATAATTAATAAAGGACTTAGAGCATATATATATAATTTCTTAAAGAAATAACGAAAACAAAGGAAAATATGAATTGATTAAACCAAGATAATCTTTGGCTTTAAAAAAATCGATAAGACAATTAATAATTTTCAAAAATATGAAAATACAACAAATGAAAAATATATAGACATATATATACAAAGATAAAAAGCATACAAATAATGGCAAAAAAATCCCCACTTTTTAGAGAGATTTTTAAATGTATATATGTATATACTCAGTAAAATTAAGACATAGTAGCATAGAACCCCAGTTCCCTGGGCTTCCCTACCAGGTGTTGAAGGTTTTTCACCTGAATCCAATATAAAAAGCCCTTTAGCTACATTTTCTGAGTATTAAGTATTCTCCTTTTCCACAGGCGAGTTGTATCTTCTCATCTAGTCCTCAGTCAAATGTCTTATATGTTTCTATCTTCATCTAATAAAACTTTTAGTAATTTCTTTTTTCGAGTTCTTTCAGGAATCAGGCAGTTGCGACAGGACAACCAAAGTAAGGAACCTAACCTAGTATCCTGACCATGAGTAGCCCTTTGAAGGGTTCCTGCCAAGTTCCAGCTATCAAAATCACCTTTGAAAAGGACAACAGAAGATCTCCCCCTTGGAAAAGTACATAGTTTTAGCAACAGGCCGCCACCTTCACCGACGCGAGGAAGTAGCAGAGAAGGAACAGAGGACCCCCCCCCCCGTTTCCTGAGCCACCCTTCCTCTCCACAGCCGGAGTTTCCCGGACGTCGGCGTAGTATTTTACCATGTACCCCTTTGTAGGGTCTTTGTTCTTGTGTATATATTGTACCTAGTTAGAATAAAGACTCAGTCTACACTCTCACTGCACCTGATGAAGCCTCTGGCTGAAAGCGCTAGTGCTCGAGTATGACTGTTAGATTAAGGAAGTACATGGAAGTTTTACTTGTTATACTATTCCTATAGAAACTACCATTTTCCTGATACTCCTTGTTCTTGTAAGCCCAGCAAGACAAGCTTGAAAGATAAGTTGCACATGACCAGTCCTTTTTAGGGACTATTTACAAAGAAAAACTGAAAGAAAATTGTCTGTGTTGGCCCAGCAAGACAAAAATTATAACTCGGTGTTAATTATCAAGTCTGAACAGAGCTAAGCTCCTCTCCTTGCCCCCCAGTACAGGTTCCCTAAAAGGAAACTTAGCTAGAAGACCCTGTGGTTGAAGATCTATTGCCAGTAAGGAAAAACATCAGTTGAAGAACTCGATGAACGACCTTCCCATAGATCAGAACAGGAAAACTGCCTTTTGAAAGAAACAAACAGAAATTTTTAGCTCTGACCCTCAGGAACCTGGAAAAGAAGAAAGGAAGACTAGAATATTACAAGAGTCTATAAAATAAGGAGTAACAGTGTAAAAAAGTTATAGGATAAATAAAAACAAGTGAACAAAATACATTTATATTACTAAAAACCTAAAAGCTGACAAACTAATAATATGCCTCTAACTAGAGCAAGCCTCAGACAGGCTGAACAAAACCACAGACCTTCTAATGTCCCTGTAGAAGAAGGCTATATTGATGATCTTGTCTCAACAGTAGGTAGTAGTATGGAAGCGGTGAGACTGCAGGCCATAGGAGAAAAAGTAAAAGAATCCCTATTACAGAACCCCTTAGCATTAACAGGGGGATGGACTCACCCATCAGCTTGGGCAAACACAAGCCCAGCTATCCAAGCATGTCCTCTGGCACCTCTATTACTAGGAGGAGAAGTACAGCTAGGCTTCCCAGAAGACCCTTTCACGGATGAAATATTTAATTTGCAAGATCATCCCCCACTCTCTGCTCAGGATGAAGAGACAGAAGTGAAAAACATGACAAAGTTATACAAGGAAGAAGCAATCCAAAGAGCAATAGTAAGATACTTAGATAGGTGTGAACTGAAAGGTGTGACGGACAGATTCAACCTCACACTAAGTAACATAGATGAGAATATGAAACATCTACCACCTATGTGGGTAATTGAGATGGGAGAACTGATCTTGCAAGGAGCTGCAAGAAGATGGCAAGGGCTAATGGCAGCAGCAATAAGGGCAAGCACAGTTGAAGTGCGTAGGAAAATCATAAAAGAAAAAAACAGGCTAAGAAGTACCTACCCCCACTCTCACAGAAGGATCTGCCATGATGCATTCAAGAGAGGAAAACTTGCAGCTAAAAAGATTGATAAGTTACAGCCCCCAAATGATAACCACTACATCCTACATGAAGAGACACCCCTCATAAGATACATGAAAGAAAAAACCAGTATGACAATGTCAACGGAGGAAAAGAACATGGTCCTAGAGTGTATGAAAGATATAGGTATCAATTCTAGGATGGAAACAAAAGAGCCTCCCACAGTAGAAAACCAAGAAATAAACATAGAGAATAATTCAGCCAATAGAGAAACAGAAGAAAATGAAGAAAACAATGCAGAAAGAGGGGCTTTGCCAACCCCACCACCTAACACAGAAGAAAACCAGGTGGAAACAAACACAGGGGAAAACCCGCAGGAAATAGACACCCCTATAGAAATAGACATGCCACAGGGAAATGAGGAAGATACCCAGATATCACTTCCTCTAAATAATTCAATAAGAAGCCCAGGCACACTAGAGCTCTTTGTACCAACCCCATCCTCTCCCCCCTGCCCATCTAGACTTAAGGAAAGAGAGGAAGCCTGCAATAATCTCCTAGAAAAAGTAATAGGAGCAGTAGGACAGTTGGAAAAAGTGATCGCGAATTTAAATGAGAAAATCACGAACACAGAAACGACCAAAAGTGACAACAAAGAGCCAGAAAGAGTGAATGAACAAGAATGTCAGGAGGCAAAGGAAAGAGAAAGTGAAAAAGAAACAGGCCCAAAGAAAAAGAAAGACCCAGAGACTTGGAAGTCCTTCAGGCAGTTTGCAAACAGAAAAGCAGAAAAAGAAAAGAAAAACAAGAAAACAGACTCAAAAAACGTAGAAATACAAAAGAAAAAAGCTGTATCCCAGAAAGCCAAGAATCACCCACCAGAACAAGCAGCCCAAAACAAAAGAGAACAAAAAAACCTCAGGCAACAGCCTCCCTCAAGGGCTCCGCAGAAAAAGAGAAATGGCCACACTGCCCCAAACAGAGCCCCCCACCCCAGGGAACAAAACCATTTTCAGGCACCACCACAGAGGAGGTGGAATCCAGACAGGAGGAGATACCCCCAGTCATGGAGGGAAGCCCCCCAAAACCAAACATGGAGGATAAACAGGGAATACCAACACAGGTATCACCCCCTCCAGAGATACAATGGGCAACCCCCACACTGGGAAACTCACCCACAGCCATGGAGACCACAGCAGAGATATGGCAGATCTCCGCAAAGAGGAAACTACCAGTGGGCCCAAGGGCAAAGAGGAGGAGAACAGTGGCAAGGAGAAGGATACAGCAGGTGGGGAAGGATCTAATTGTATCTGAGGTGCCCCTAACCAGAACCCAACTCTCTGTTCTCAGTAAAGGGAGATCTTTTGTACCAGGTCCTCCACCAAAGAAATCACTTTTGGAGAATCTGGGAAGCTCAATGAATAGATTAAAAGAGCAAATAAACAAAAGATTCACTGACTCTCTTATGCCAAGCAATGGAGGAATAGAATATGAAGAAAATAAAGATAAGAAAAAAATACCTCCGCAACTCCCTAGAAAACAGAGAGAAAATCCTCCTACCAAAAAACTACCAGGTTTAGAAACCATGGTGCACTGTGAAACCATGGATGTAGGAGAAAGAATCCTAAAAGGATGTCACCCTAACATGAGCAAAAAGGAGATGACAGCTTTTAAGGACTTAGCTCAAAACCAAAACCTTGTCATTAAGAAAGCAGACAAGGACGGAGCATTGGTAGTTCTGAAAAAAGAAAGTTACATACTAATGGGGGAAGCACACCTCTCAGATACTGAAACATATATTGCCCTGAATAACCCAAATGAAGCCCTACAAGCAGTTAAAAGGGAAAGTAAAATTCTGGTGAATAGGTTTCATACACTAGACAACTCACAAAATTCTAAAGGAGTAAGAAGAAGTTTTCTAGCAAGCCAAAGAGACGCCCTATTGGAACATGACCCTTCTATCCCACATTGGTACATATTACCTAAAACCCACAAAAAGAAGGACCCAGAAACAGGGCTATGGCCAGGTAGACCAGTCTTGAGCGGATGCAATGCCCCCACAAGACCAGTAGACAGACTTCTAACCACTTACCTTACTCCTTTGTTAGACCTCTTACCAGAAAGATTACAGGATACGACAGCCTTCCTAAGGAAAATAAACACTCTGCCAAGTTTTCCACCAGGCACAATAATATTTTCCTTTGATATAGTATCTCTATATCCCTCCATCCCACAAGAAGAAGCCGCATGGGTCGTGGCTAATTTCTATGAAAAACATTATGCATATGTAAGAGAAAAACTGAGGATGGAGTACAACATCATAGCTCCCCCTCCCTATCTAATTAAGGAGGGTATAGACCATGTCCTGCAAGGCACACTCCTGAGATTTAATAACAATTTCTATAGACAAGGAAAAGGCACAGCAATAGGAGCTTCAGTCTCAGTTGCAATTGCAGAAATCTTTGTACATGCAAGCATAGAAATTAAAAGGAAAAAGCTTACAACTCAGCCGTCAGTCTTCTATAGATACATAGATGACATATTTGGCATTTTCACAGGCACAGAGGATGAACTTCTAGAATATTATGGAGAAGTAAATAAGATACACCCTGATCTGAAATTCACAGTGGAATATAGTAAAAAGGAACTCCCATTCCTGGACACTATGGTGTATCTGGATGACCAAGGAAAAGTGCAAACTACAGTGTACCACAAACCATCAAACACACATCAATACCTGCACTTCCAATCCTGCCATCCACCTAGCCTCAAGAAATCTTTGCCATATTCACAGGCATTAAGAATCAAAAGAATAGTGAGTGAGCCACAGAAATTAGACAAGGCATTAGCAGACATGGTAATGTTTTTCAAGAAAAGAGGATATTGTAACAGAACCCTAGGATCTGCTCTGAAAAGAATTGGTGAAGAGAACAGAGAAAACCTTTTAGAAAGAAAGAATAGACCACCACTAGGTCGCCTTATTTTTCCCATGCTATACTCTCCTTCACTGCAGAATGTCCTGAATAACTCCCTAAAAGAAATATGGGAATGGATAATAGAAAATGCAGAAGGAAAGCCGTGGGAGAATAAATTTACAGGCCCCCATCCCATGATAGCTTGGAGGAAAGGAAAGACCATAGCAGATCATCTAGTCAGAGCTCAATTTCCTAGACCTCAGAAAGACTAAAAGATAATAAATGAACATACTAAATACCTTAAACAAGAAATATACACTTAAATGTATATGTTCACATATAAGGAATAAAAATATGAAGGCAAGAAACAGATACAAAATAAATAAACACAGATATATAAACAAATATATACATATAATATAATATATACAATCGAAGGTGAAAAATAGACAGCAAAATATGTATATAGATATATTTATAATCTTAGTGAGGAATAATATCAAGGCAAGAAACAAACAAATAACAAAAAGGAAAAACGAGGATATTTATAATTATCAGAGTAAAATAAAAGACGGCAATCAAATATTTTCTAAACACTATAAATAGAGAAATATATATATCACACACATATATAAAAAATATGCAGACAAAATAAACCTATGCAAATATCAGAGCAAGAAACATAAAGCGAAATATATAAAACAAGGCAAGATTTATTTTCATATTAGAAATAAGATCTAAAGAAAAAATTAGACATAATAAGAAAAATCAGTATGTACACATAAAAATAAAAAATATAATAATACAAAAGAGAAACATATAGACTTTCCACTACAAATATTAATATAAATAAAGATATAGACAATGCAGTAGGCGAGTAAGGAGTGCATTCCAGGCAGCCAACAAAGAGAGGAACTGGGAGAGGCACCCCACATCCCACAGACTCCGGCTTTCTGCACCCTCTCACAGCTACAAAAATATATCTAAAAAGCTATAGATAACCTGCAAAATAATAAAGAAAGATATTACCTAGAAAATATAAAAACAGAAAAACATTAGAAAAAATAAAAGAGCCGCCTAATTACTCGATAGAGGAAGATCCCCAATTCCCTAAATACAAAATGAAACTAAAAAAATCATGCCCTATGACAATAGAAAATTGAATAGATTAAAAATATCAAAGTGAAAATAATAGGAGAAAAGATCCAGAATATTAAAATGAAAAATAACAGAATAGATTTAGAATATCAAAAAGAAAAAAATAACAGAAGAATATAAAGAAATAGAAAAATGAGTTGAGCAATAACAAGATAACCTTAATGAAAATAAATATACCGAGTATCTTTGAAGATTCATAGAAAATTTTCAAATAATAATTAATAAAGGACTTAGAGCATATATATATAATTTCTTAAAGAAATAACGAAAACAAAGGAAAATATGAATTGATTAAACCAAGATAATCTTTGGCTTTAAAAAAATCGATAAGACAATTAATAATTTTCAAAAATATGAAAATACAACAAATGAAAAATATATAGACATATATATACAAAGATAAAAAGCATACAAATAATGGCAAAAAAATCCCCACTTTTTAGAGAGATTTTTAGATGTATATATGTATATACTCAGTAAAATTAAGACATAGTAGCATAGAACCCCAGTTCCCTGGGCTTCCCTACCAGGTGTTGAAGGTTTTTCACCTGAATCCAATATAAAAAGCCCTTTAGCTACAGTTTCTGAGTATTAAGTATTCTCCTTTTCCACAGGCGAGTTGTATCTTCTCATCTAGTCCTCAGTCAAATGTCTTATATGTTTCTATCTTCATCTAATAAAACTTTTAGTAATTTCTTTTTTCGAGTTCTTTCAGGAATCAGGCAGTTGCGACAGGACAACCAAAGTAAGGAACCTAACCTAACCTAACCTAACCTAACCTAACCTAACCCTAACCTAACCTAACCTAACCTAACCTAACCTAACCTAACCTAACCTAAACTAACCTAACCTAACCTAACCTAACCTAACCTAACCAAACCTAACCTAACCTAACCTAACCTAACCTAACCTAACCTAACCTAACCTAACCTAACCTACCTAACCTAACCTAACCTAACCTAACCTAACCTAACCTAACCTAACCTAACCTAAACCTAACCTAACCT
>NW_028234442.1:26067811-26071183 GCF_977035675.1 Penaeus japonicus
AACCTGTACGAGCTGTAATGGTGTAGACTACAGTCCCCTAGAGGTAGGGTGGTAACCCCTCTTGTAGTAAACATGGCACGATCGAGAGCCTCCATCCTTTTGTCGGGTCGTCGTGGCTCGGTCGGTATGGGCGCCGACCACCATGCGGCTGGTCAGGTTCGATTCCCCGCGGGACGACTTCAAGTTTGAAGTTCGTTTCGGAAGTTTTTAGTGGGCAGTTGATGCAGGCTGTCAAGAGATGATGTTGTGTTGAGTTACTTTCTCTTAGTTGCGACTCTCCGTTCCGTAAAAAGAACCTAACCCATTTGGGAGAGACCTACAGAATCCCCCCCCCTTGGGATCCTAAGAACACAGTGGCCGATCTCAGAGTCTCGACACGCCTCTCTCTGTCATGACCAAGCTGCAGTCGCGTACCATGTGTACCGGCCACGCGAGCGCCCGCGGGGATGGTGGGAACCTGTACGAGCTGTAATGGTGTAGACTACAGTCCCCTAGAGGTAGGGTGGTAACCCCCCTAGTAACATGGCCCGATCGAGGGCCTCCATCCTTTTGTCGGGTCGTCGTGGCTCGGTCGGTATGGCGCCGACCACCATGCGGCTGGTCAGGGGTTCGATTCCCCGGGACGACTTCAAGTTTGAAGTTCGTTTCCGGAAGTTTAGTGGGGCAGTTGATGCAGGCTGTCAAGAGATGATGTTGTGTTGAGTTACTTTCTCTTAGTTGCGACTCTCCGTTCCGTAAAAAGAACCTAACCCATTTGGGAGAGACCTACAGAATCCCCCCTTGGGATCCTAAGAGACACAGTGGCCGATCCTCAGAGTCTCGACACACGCCTCTCTCTGTCATGACCAAGCTGCAGTCGCGTACCATGTGTACCGGCCACGCGAGCGCCCGCGGGGATGGTGGGAACCTGTACGAGCTGTAATGGTGTAGACTACAGTCCCCTAGAGGTAGGGTGGTAACCCCTCTAGTAACATGGCACGATCGAGAGCCTCCATCCTTTTGTCGGGTCGTCGTGGCTCGGTCGGTATGGGCGCCGACCACCATGCGGCTGGTCAGTGAGTAGATTCCCCGCTCGGACGACTTCAAGTTTGAAGTTCGTTTCCGGAAGTTTAGTGGGGCAGTTGATGCAGGCTGTCAAGAGATGATGTTGTGTTGAGTTACTTTCTCTTAGTTGCGACTCTCCGTTCCGTAAAAAGAACCTAACCCATTTGGGAGAGACCTACAGAATCCCCCCTTGGGGATCCTAAGAGACACAGTGGCCGATCCTCAGAGTCTCGACACACGCCTCTCTCTGTCATGACCAAGCTGCAGTCGCGTACCATGTGTACCGGCCACGCGAGCGCCCGCGGGGATGGTGGGAAAACCTGTACGAGCTGTAATGGTGTAGACTACAGTCCTAGAGGTAGGGTGGTAACCCCTCTAGTAACATGGCCCGATCGAGCGCCTCCCTCCCTTTGTCGGGTCGTCGTGGCCCGGTCGGTACTGGCGCCGACCACCATGCGGCTGGTCAGGGGTTTCGATTCCCGCCGGGACGACTTCAGTTTGAAGTTCGTTTCGGGGAGTTTGGTGGGGGAGTTGATGCAGGCTGTCAAGAGATGATGTTGTGTTGAGTTACTTTCTCTTAGTTGCGACTCTCCGTTCCGTAAAAAGAACCTAACCCATTTGGGAGAGACTACAGAATCCCCTTGGGGATCCTAAGACACAGTGGCCGATCCTCAGAGTCTCGACACACGCCTCTCTGTCATGACCAAGCTGCAGTCGCGTACCATGTGTACCGGCCACGCGAGCGCCCGCGGGGATGGTGGGAACCTGTACGAGCTGTAATGGTGTAGACTACAGTCCCCTAGAGGTAGGGTGGTAACCCCTCTAGTAACATGGCACGATCGAGAGCCTCCATCCTTTTGTCGGGTCGTCGTGGCTCGGTCGGTATGGGCGCCGACCACCATGCGGCTGGTCAGGGGTGTGATTCTCCGCCGGGACGACTTCAAGTTTGAAGTTCGTTTCCGGAAGTTTAGTGGGCAGTTGATGCCGGCTGTCAAGAGATGATGTTGTGTTGAGTTGTTTCTCTTAGTTGCGACTCTCCGTTCTGTAAAAAGAACCTAAACCATTTGGGAGAGACCTACAGAATCCCCCTTGGGGATCTAAGAGACACAGTGGCCGATCCTCAGAGTCTCGACACACGCCTCTCTCTGTCATGACCAAGCTGCAGTCGCGTACCATGTGTACCGGCCACGCGAGCGCCCGCGGGGATGGTGGGAACCTGTACGAGCTGTAATGGTGTAGACTACAGTCCCCTAGAGGTAGGGTGGTAACCCTCTAGTAACATGGCACGATCGAGAGCCTCCATCCTTTTGTCGGGTCGTCGTGGCTCGGTCGGTATGGGCGCCGACCACCATGCGGCTGGTCAGGGGTTCGATTCCCGCCGGGACGACTTCAAGTTGAAGTTCGTTTCCCGGAAGTTTAGTGGGGCAGTTGATGCAGGCTGTCAAGAGATGATGTTGTGTTGAGTTACTTTCTCTTAGTTGCGCGACTCTCCGTTCCGTAAAAAAACCCTAACCCATTTGGGAGAGACCTACAGAATCCCCCCTTTGGGGATCCTAAGAGACACAGTGGCCGATCCTCAGAGTCTCGACACACGCCTCTCTCTGTCATGACCAAGCTGCAGTCGCGTACCATGTGTACCGGCCACGCGAGCGCCCGCGGGGATGGTGGAACCTGTACGAGCTGTAATGTGTAGACTACAGTCCCCTAGAGGTAGGGTGGTAACCCCTCTAGTAACATAGCACGATCGAGAGCCTCCATCCTTTTGTCGGGTCGCCGTGGCTCGCTCGGTATGGCCGCCGCCCACCATGCGCCGCGTCAGGGGTCCGATTCCCCGCCGGGACTACATCAAGTTGGACGTTCGTTCCCGGAAGTTCAGTGGGGCAGTTGATGCAGGCTGTCAAGAGATGATGTTGTGTTGAGTTACTTTCTCTTAGTTGCGAACTCTCCGTTCCGTAAAAAGAACCTAACCCATTTGGGAGAGACCTACAGAATCCCCCCTTGGGGATCCTAAGAGACACAGTGGCCGATCCTCAGAGTCTCGACACACGCCTCTCTGTCATGACCAAGCTGCAGTCGGTACCATGTGTACCGGCCACGCGAGCGCCCGCGGGGATGGTGGGAATGTACGAGCTGTAATGGTGTAGACTACAGTCCCTAGAGGTAGGGTGGTAACCCCTCTAGTAACATGGCACGATCGAGAGCCTCCATCCTTTTGGGGGGTCGTCGTGGGCTCGGTCGGTATGGGGCCGACCACATGCGGCTGGTCAGGGGTTCGATTCCCCGCCGGGACGACTTCAAGTTTGAAAGTTCGTTTCCGGAAGTTTTAGT
>NW_028234442.1:26093783-26096184 GCF_977035675.1 Penaeus japonicus
ACGTCCTGGGAACGGGAAGACGGGAGGAGGATCCGCTCACTGAGGCTTGAGTGATGGGATGAGTGCGAGATGGCACGGGGTCGAAAGGCACCTGTGAGGCGGGCGGGGGTACTCCGTCTAGATGTCGACGGGGATCACTCCCGAAGTCGGCGTTGGAGCGTGCAGTCGAAGAGGCTCACAGTGCCTGGTCGCAGGGAAGGCCTCCTCGGGGTGGGCGCAGGTGCAGGGACTCCTGGCTGAACACGGTCTGGGTTGCCGCAGACGAAGGAGTAGTGGGCGGTCTTCGATGACACCTCGCCCAGCTCGTCGGCGATGGGGCTCGCAGCACGTGGAAGATCCTGCAATGGCCGTTGGCGACGTCGGCGTAGTAGGCGCTAGAGGCCGCGCAGAGTTTGTCGCAGGAGAAGGCCTGCAGGAGGGGGGTCGCCGCCCAGGATGTCGAGGGGTGTAAGCCCGTCGGGGAGCTGGTAGGGTCCATCCTGGCGGGAGGGGCGGCGGCGAAGAGGGCCGAGCAGAGGCACGGCGAGGGCGGCCTTTCATGCTGACTGCGGAGGAAAGCGAGACTGAGAAAGGGCCTTCCATTATAGGGGGCGCCGGGGGCTCGCGCGACCCGGGAGGGGGATGGCGTCCTCTCCAGGGTTGCAAAGGTAAAAGATTGTTGATGTGCAACAGTAAGGCGTCGGGTAGCAATTACTCCTATTAGATATTCGGAGAGTCGTACGTCACAATTGATCAAAACACTTATTTCATATACTGCATATTCCATTTAGGAATGCAAAAGATATAAACTATATCATCAATATATATATATATATATATATATACAAAGATATATATATATATCTATAAATATGGTATATATATACATATGTCACTAATTTATATATAGATAATATAGAGTAGTATATATAGATATATAAATATTTTATAGTATATTAAGTAGTTATTACTTTCGTATATTTATATATGTGTGTGTGTGGCTGAGTGTTGCCCATGTGTGTGTGTGTGTGTATGTGTGTTGTGTGTGTGTGTGTGTGTCTGTGTGTGTGTGTTATAATGGCGTATATATATGTATATATAATGTGTATATAGTATATATATATGGTAGTGTATAAGTGTATGCAGTAGATATATATATAGATATATATATATATATATATATATATATAACTATGCGTAGTATATAGTATATATGATACACATACACATACACATACACATACACATATATATCAGTTTCTGAATTAACTGTTCAAAAACCAAAACCAATGGCACCTTGTTGCCTTTTTCAGATCGCCAATTTGTTCGAGCATTTTTACCACCAGCCTGTTCACTTTTTTCTCTGACTTCCCTTGGCTTCGTCGTGTGTTATTCGCACGTACTTGAAACAGCCGCTTTTTCTCTCTTTCTCGCCCTCGCTCTTTTCTGTTTATTACGCGTTTTTGTCTTATTGATACTAATACCTTTACAAGTGTCATCTCGCCCCATAGTGCGAGGGGAGCGCATCATTCACCTGTCTTCGACCTGGTGTGACGCACTGATGATAGTACACTGACGAAGAACTATGGAGAGAGAAAGACTGAGGGCTGCCCCTGCCTTTTATATCGGCGAAAAGGGTAATACGGGACCTTCTACAGGGGTATGAGGCCTTTGGGAGTTTCGGACGTTGTGGTTCAATGGTAAACAAATCACTTCTCTATTTATTTTCTCCTGAAGATTGTAATATATCTACAAATTTACTTTTAGAGTAATTACATTATATCACATTACAACCTACAGTTGATCTGTGACATATAATATCAACCAGCGTGACGCATTTCGAATAGCAGTTATTTTCAATCCTGCCGAAGTCAAGTCATTGTCAGGGTAACGCGACGGAACAAAAGTTTGAAAGACTGAAATGACGGTGCCGGATGGGGGGATGGACCCGGCAGAGACAGGGAAGCAACGAAGGTAAGCTGTTTGTGTCATAGCAAGATTCGGCTTATCCTGCCAAAGAGAGGAACGGTTTAACGCTCATGCAAACACTCGAATGTCTATGCCTGGGGAGAACATATAAACAGCGCCGAAGGACAGCACTAAAGATATATGTAAATTTGTGTAAACCGTTTATTTTTGCGTGCGCATTTATATACATATACTGTATATATGTACATGTAAACATATACACAAACGTGTATCAATCCATCCATCCATCCATCCATCCATCCATCCATCCTTCCATCCTTCCATCCATCCATCCATCGATCCTTCCATCCATCGATCCTTCCATCCTTCCATCTCATGCGATCCATATCCATCGGATCCACTTTCCCAACCATCCATCGATCCTTCCATCGCATCGTCCTTTTCCATCCGTCCCATCCATAGCCATCCCATCGATCCTTCCATCCTTCCATCC
>NW_028234442.1:26096284-26100194 GCF_977035675.1 Penaeus japonicus
TTCTTGAATAAATATCTTTTTGTTATACTATCATTATCTCATTTTTTATTATATATTTTTTTTTATTATTATCTTATTATCATATTATTTTATTATGATTTGATTTTTAAAAAGATAATAAAATTAAGGATAATGAAATAATGTAATAAAAATGAAAATAAAAAAAGATATTAAATGTAAAAAAATGATTATGATAAAAATAGTAAAATATAAAATGATTTGATAATGTAATAATAGTTTTAATATTATTTCTTATTTTTTTATTATTATTATTATTTTTATTATTTTATCTTTTTATTACAATTATTATCATTATCTTTTTTATCTTTTTCTTGTTAATCTACATTATTCCATTTTATATTATCTTTGTTATTGTTGTTATTCACTTTATAATATTGCAGTTTTCATTGTTGTTTTGCTTCTTAATATTTTGTATCATTGTTTATTCATTATTCTTTTACATGATATTATTTTTTTAAAAAATTTACATCATAAATAAAATATGATCTTAGTTATTACCCTATTATTGCACTCTCAGTTTCATTTTTATTGTTTCGTTTTCTTTTCTTGTATCATCATTTATTTTTTTTTTTTTATTTATTTTTACTTCTTTCTTTTTTTTTTCATTATTTCTTGATTATCGATATTTAAACTTTGTCATTATTTATTTTTACTTTCAAAACATCAAAATTTTTATTAAGATTATTATTGCACTACTTTTCATTTTGAAAATTCACAGCTTGTTTCATTATCAACTTTGTTACTTTAATTTTTTTAATCTTCTTTATATTAACATTTTTTAAAAATTTTTTATCTTTTTATGTACAGAATACATTAGTATTTAATCGATTCTGAACACACACTATCTGAAATCTAAACAAAAATAAGGAAACAAAGCAATAATTCCGCGAATTTGAAAGGGTTTATGTGAAGTGAGAAAAATCAAGCAAAAAAAAACAAGAAGGATTAGTTTTTCAAAGAAAAAGGATAATGAGAAACAATATTTTTTGAGTACCCCTTCTCTCTGGATGTTCTGTCTTCTGCTTGTTTTTAACCCTTTTATCCGTTTTGTTTTTCCCCTTTTCCACATAAATTTTGGTACACAAACCCCCCCACCCACCCACCCCCCACCAAACACACACACACATCCCATATATATATATAATATATTATTATTATATATATATATATATATAATTATATATGTATATGTAATATATATATATCTATAAATTTTACATTATATTAAAAAAAATATTTAAAAATATTATATTTATATATAATAATAATATATATATATATATATATTTATATTTATATTTATATATATATATTAAAAATATATATATTAATATATATGTAATGATAAACACACACAACACATTTATTATATATATATTATTTATATATAAAAATTTTATATTTATATATAATTTATATCTTAATAAAAACCCCAAATTACAACATTGCGTTTTGTTAGGGCAAGTGAACTTTTCCCTTAATTTTTTTTCTTCACTTTTCATGACCCTATCTTCTATTTATGTCCCAGTCTCTCTCTTTTTTTTTTTTTTTTTTCCCAAACCTTATTTTTTATTCAATGGTTTCTTTTTTCCTCAAATTCTTGACCTTGTTTTTTTTTTCTCTTTTTAAACTTTTTTTCCCCCGTCTTTAATTTTATTTTACGTTCCTGTCTATTTTTACCCTTTTTTCCGTTTTTCCCATTTTTTCCCAGGTAAACAATTTTTTTTATTATGTTAAAATTTTCCCATTTCTAAAAAAAAAGTTATGTTTTTACCCCTTTCTTTTCCCCTTTTTTCACCCAATTCCTTTTAGGTTTTTTCCCCCCCCCCCTATATTCCTGTCCATTTAAAATATTTTATGTAACGTTGTTTCCCTTTTGTTATGCCCCCCTTCCCCACCTTCCTCCTTTTTCCCTTTTCTTTCCTGTTCCGGAATCTCAGCTTAGTGCGTCCATGCATTGACCCCCCCGTTCCCTTGGCCTTATTAAAGGGGGAAACGCGAATCCCCTTAACATATTATAGGAAAATAGAAATGAATGAAAATATCTGAAAAAAAAAACTTCAAAATATTCCCTCGATCATTGTCATCATCATTATTATTACTATTATTATTATTTTTGTTTATAATGTAAAATCTGAAGAATTTTAAAAAATTTCCCCCTCGATCACTTTTTTGAAAATAAGTCAACAGAAGAAACTCGTCAATTTTTTTATTATTAAAGGGAAAATATGTACAACTAAGAGCTGAATTGCAAGGGTTTGATATTCAAAAACGAGATCTCTCACTATTTGTATGTAGCATTAAGGTGAAACGTAGAAATCCAAGAGAATTGGATTTTTTCGGTTGGAAAATTGGAGCGTCGATTTCCCTTTCCCCTTTTCCCTCGCCGTCACAAAGAGTAAATTTCTAAAGATAAAAATTTTCGTATCATAATTCGTATTTCTAATTTTGGTGTCGAAAAAACGGGGGAAAAATGACTTTTAAAACGGAAACCCCACTTCAATATTTTTTTGATGATTCAACCCCTTGCAAGCTATTTTTGACATGTAATTTTTACTGTTTATTTGATGTTCTTGAAAAAGCGAATTAATAAAAAATTATAAAAAATATCAATAAAAATTTTTTTGGAAATAAAAGTAATTTTCCCATATAGCAGGTAGAGTTATAAATTTCCTGAATTATATTAGGGCGAAAGAAAAGATTTATTCGAAATTTAAAAAGCTTTCAATTTTCTTTATCTGATTTTAAAATAGAAACAAAAAAAAAAAAAAAAAAAAAAAAAAACAAAATCAAATTAAAGTTTTAAAAACAAAGATAAATTCAAATTTTACATTAAATCTAGAGTCTACCCCATGGGAGAAGAAAAAGTTTGCTCCAGCAGCGATCGGCTTTTGCATCTCCACACTTTAATTCTATGTAAAGTGTCACTCTTAATCCACTTCAGCCTTTGTTTGCCTCAATTTAAAAATCTGGAAAATGGAAAACAAATTTTTATAAGAAAAAGAAAGGCCCCCTTACCATTATTTGAATATCCGCCAAAATTTTATATATATTTTTATAATATATATAATTATTAAAATATATATATATTAATATAATTTCATTAATATGTGTAATATATTTTATATTTTTTTTTTGTATATTATGTATATTTGCAAAATATTTATATTTATAATTTTATTTATTTATATTTTTATATATATATTAAAAATATTTTTATATTATATATTTTTTTTTGTATGTATGTGTATGTTGTATGCATGTTTTATTTGTTGTATATTTATTATATATTACTACTCACCCGTCAGCAAATTTTAATAAAAAAAGAAGGGTCGGGATGCGTTTGGTGTAAAAAGTTTTCTTTTTAAAAGAAATTTTGTAATTCGGTTGCCCAATATGGTCCCGTCATTTGTATATATTAAAAAACCAACCATTTCAAAAAGCTTCTCAAATCACCCCAAACTTCGATTGTTATGTATTTAAATGAAATCAAAAAAAAAAAAATAGGGACGTTGAATAAAAGTGCTTCCCTTTTTTCTAGATTTCATTTTGTAAAGGAACGATTTTGGGAAAAGGGGGAAAATAAATTTAACTAGGAACTGTCTGCTAGCCGAAAGTTCAATAAATGGCGGTTCAGTCCAATTCAAATTTAGAATTTTTCATTGATATTTTTAGCGTAATTTTTCAAAAATTAAAATTTTAATATTTTTGCATTTCACCGGAATGCAGTAAACCCTTTCAACCCTTCGCCCGCTTTCGTACTCCGTGCGTTGTCGTTATAATAGGACACATACGTGATGGGCCCGGTGTTTTGGGGCCCTTTCCGGTTTGTTTTGCGGGATAAAAAGTGTAAATGGCCCTTTAATTTAGCCTTAAATTTTGCCATTAA
>NW_028234442.1:26100294-26102794 GCF_977035675.1 Penaeus japonicus
TTGACGTGGTGGTAAAAAATTTTGCATGGGCAGAAGCAGAAACCCCTGCTAGAGTGCATTATTTCTACAAACCCAAAATTTTTATTTGTTAAATTGTTTTTAAATTTTGTAATGGGACGACTTGATTTTTGGTAGCGGAGCGGGCGAAAAAGAACCAAGTAATGGTGTTGTTAAAAAAGTTTGAAAAAGCGATCGTGTGCAAGATTGAAAAATCGTTTTCCCGGGTTTTTTTGAAAGAAATCTTGATTAATTTGAATTTTTGCGGTGTAGGAGTTTTTTGTTTGGCATGAAGAAAGGGAAATAAGTTAATTTCTTTACCCAACCTTGGTTTATGTTATATACATGATGGAAAAAAACAGTGAATGGTCTGAACTTGGGATCGATCCCCAAACCCGATTATCTAAAAAAATATCATAAAAATATAAGTACGTTTTTGTATTCTATGTATATGCATAGATACTTATATATATAAATTTTATATATTATATAATATATATATATATAGATAGATGATAGATAGATACATAATATATGAAATAATGTATAACATGAAATTATTATATAGATAGTATAAGATTATAATAGATATGTATAGTATTATATTAAAATATATTATAAAATATATATTATATGTACTAATTATATTATATATATATATAAATAATAATATATATGTACATATATATATATATATTATATATATATATATATATATATAATATATAAATTATGCATATATATAATAATATTATAAATATATAAAATATATATTAAGAGAGAGAGAGGGAGAAGAGAGAGAGAGAGAGATAGAGAGAGAGATAGAGGAGGAGAGAGAAATATATATATAAAAAATATATATATATATATATAAATATATACTTAATAATATTTTCATAAGGGTATTAATGTAAAAATATATGTATATATAAACATGTATATAATATATATATGATATAAAAATATATAAAAATATAATATGTATATGTAATATAAATAATATATATATATATTATATATATATATATAATTTAAAATATATATTTTAAAAATGAAAAAAAAACACACACACACACCCCACACATATATATTATTATATTTATTAATATTTATATAATAAAATATATATATATTTATATACATAGAAATTTCCCCCAATGATGGTTGTAAGGAAAATCTGGTTAACAATATTTTTAGTGGGTCGCGTGGTTTTGGGGGTAGTGCCGGACTTTTTACTTGACGCCCCGGGGCGTTTCCCCGGTAGGAGGTAAAATTTTTGATTTCTTATTAATGCTTTACTGCATTTACACTTTCACACTGGGAATAACCTCGGAAACCTTATTTGTGATTTGAATCACAATTATGATGCCGAGTGCCCACGGAAATTGTCTGTAAAACCTCAATCATTCCCTTGCTAAAAGAAAAAGGGAAATTTCCATGGGGTTTTGTAAGCCTTGGGTTTAGAAATTTTTTAGTGGGTCGTGTTCTATGGGTTATTACCCCGGGAATGCACTCTGACGCCCCGGGTTCGAGTTCCGTTACTAAAAATACTACCTCATTCTCACATTGATTCTATATTAAATGCGTTAATGATTCTCCCATCTTTAACATAGATAAAATATCGGTAACCTAAATTGTGAGTTGAATTTCTAATTCATTCCCCCCCGAAGGCAAAGGGATTACCCTGTAAAACCTCGGTATCAGCTCTCCCTAAGAGAATATAGGTAACTTCCAGATAAATGTAAGGCATCTGGTTTAAAAATCTTTTAGTGCTCGTGTGGTGATTGGGATATGGACCGGGATTTTTAATCAGAGGGCCCGATGTTAATTCCCAGTCAGGAAGGTAAAAATTTTCAGACACACACACACACCACACCCCACACACACCACACACCACATATAATAATATATATATAATAATATATAATATAAAATATAAATATGTAAGTAAAATATTTAAAAAAAAATTTTAAAATTTACGTGATATATATATATTTATAATATAAAAATTTATTATATATAAAATATATAAATATATGCATATAATGTATGTATAAATAATTAATAATAATAAAAAATATATTTGGGGTATAAAAAATTTAATATAAAAATATATTTTTAAATATATATATAATAATATAAAATAATAACAACAATAAGTATTGTTATATGAATATTATTATATGTAATACATATATATTAAATTTTATATATACATAAAAATTTAATATATATATATATATATAATATATATTAATATTAATATATATACATATAAAGTAACCCTACTTTCTTCTAACCCGGGAGGAGACCCTTGAAAGGCACTCATCCCTTGTTCTATCAAACGATTTTCATGAGCGATGGCAAACGCGATTACCCCCCTTTGCTCTAAAATTTCCCAAATTTAAAAAATGTGCAAGCAGAATGAGATGAATGTGGCTCAAACCGTGCCTGATGTCTAAAATTTGCCCGTATGCCAATAGGGATGTCTTTACTGTGGGGA
>NW_028234442.1:26110085-26126056 GCF_977035675.1 Penaeus japonicus
TTACATCAACAACACCTCATATATCTATTATTTAGATATATATATTACTATATAATATTAATATATATATAATTAAATTACTATATCTATTATCTATTTATCTTATCTACATAACTAATCATACTCGCAAAATATATATTATCTCACTCTTTTCTCACTCTCTCTTCTCTCTGCTCTCTCTTCTCTCTCTCTCTTTCTCTCTCTCTCTCTCTGCTCTCTATCTTTATTTATCAATCTATCTATCTATCTATTAAATCTATCTATCTAAATCTATCTATCTATATATACATGTGTGTGTGAGTGTGTGTGTATGTGTGTTAATGAACAAATTTAATTTTGAGATCATAAACTCTATCTCAGTTTATAAATATTTTGCAGAATAAAAGACCCCAGGATTCCAAAAGTTCTTCACAGTTTGATCTTAGTCAATCTCTTTGTACCGCGATGATATGACGCCTGAGTGTGCACACCTAATTAAGAATAGCCCACTACATATATATGCGTAAGAATATATATACTAATTATTATACAAAATCTATATAATCTATATAATAATCTTTATCTATGATATATATATATTGTAATGTATGTATGTATATGTTATATTTTGTATATATATATATATATATATATATCATATATATATATATATACTATATATAATATAATATAAGAGAGATTGTTCTGGTGTGTGTTGTGTGTGTTCGTGATGTGTGAGTGAGCGAGTGTGAGTTGTGAGTGTTTGTGTGTGAGATTTTGTGTGTGTTCTCGGGTGTGTGCTGTGTGTGGGTTGTGCGTGTGTGGTTTGCCGTGTTGTTGTGTGTGCTATGTTCGGGAAGGGACTAAATAGTGGTAGGAAGAGAAATTGAAATATTTAATGGCATATAATCGGGATTCCTATCTCTGTTTACACATCTTGAAAATAATATGATTCACTAATGTATTTAAAGTATCCCCTATAATATAAAGTTTTTCCTTGGACGTATCGGTATAATGAAAAACCGTTCGTAGAATAATAACGACTGAAGACCAGTGGATAAGCAGCACAGATTCATTACAGGATAAAGCAGAAAATGAAATAGAAAGATAAAGGGTACCCATTAAGAAGGAACATCTACACATGCAGGAAGAAGGAATTAGAAGAGAAATCGTACATCGAATTTTGAATGCGAATTGGCGGAGTAACCTCCCACATTTACTTACATTACAAACTACTATAGTGTTAGTTCTTGATATACATATTGATTAACAACCAATATACTATACTTATCTATATAATATATATAGCTTTATAGACGTGACTCATACTATGCAGTTTAACAATCATTCTAGTGTGATAGTATCAATATATTCAGGGAATATATATAATTCAATATATCAGACCTATGACCCCCCGTGACTCCCCCGCTCCGACTTATATATATATATTTATATATATAAATGTATATATTGGTTATAATATATATATATCATAAAAACACACACCATACCCCCTATCTTATATATATATATATATATACTTAATATATTACTATATATAACTTATTCTAATATAATATATTCTATATTTTACCTACAACTCTATATTAGATTATATAATAATACATTATATATATTATATCATATAATTTATATCTTTATATATATATGTTGTATATTATATAATATATAAGTTTATCTATATATAATTATACTATTATATATATATTATATTTATATATATATTATATATATAATTATATACATATATTATAAATATATATATATATCAATGTTATGTATATATATATTTTATATATATATATATAACTATATATATTATATATATATATATATATATATAATCTTTTTACTAACTAAACATATATATAAATATATATATATACATATCTATTTATATATATTTATATTATATATATATATTTATATATATATATATATATAATTTATATATATATATTATATTACATAACAAATCTCTTAATATTTGAATCTATATATTAAATCTATGGTATTATATATATACATTATATATATATATTTATATATATATTATATAATATGTACCCTTCCTTTTTTATATATATATATATATAGCCCTCTTGTCTCCCCATTTAGATACTTATACTATAATATATATCTATATATATATTATATATATATATATATATAAGAAAATGCTTATATGTTCACAGTATTTACTTTTGTAAAACATTAGTACATTGGTATTATTTGGTAATATCATAATAATGCTAACAATGATTGCATTAACCAATAACCATTAATGCTCGATAATGACAAACAATGATAATAAAAGAAAAAAAAACAACAACTAACAGAACAATAATCATAACAGTAATAATTATATAGTATCTAAATATAATCTACCATATATATATTTATATATATATATATATATATAATATTATATATATATATATATATTATATTTATATAAATTATTTATATGTATAATGTATATATATATACTATCACTATAAACACACACATAAAGATACAAAACGATGCAAGATTCAATATATCTACACTATATATATATATATATATATATATCTATATATATATCTATCTATATCTATGTATATATATATATATAGATATATAAGTTATATATATATATAATATATCTACATGCATATATCTTATTACATGGCTGAACCTTCTGAACGCGCCTCACTCGACCATCGACCTGAGCATGCACAGCCCCTGCATGATCTCCATAGATGACCTCATACCTGTTATCCTCGAGACAGTGACGGGATACTGACAGGACTCGGAACTTGTTCGCGACCACTAAAGATTTGGCGTTTTCGGTCTATTCGCGCTCTTTAAGCGGGTTGTAGGGAGGTTGGGTAGCTTGCGAGAGCTTTACGGTCTTGGCTTGAAGGAGGCTCGTCGAGAGAACGGACCTTGGACACAGGTAGATGGAAGGACGGTGACGAATGGCTGGTCGGTGGTCGGCGGAGCCGGTGTTGTGGTTTACGATATTTTATACCTATTATTGTAAGTTGCCCTGATTTATTGCCTTATATGTTAGTGTTATATATATTATCTGATATGTTATCATTATTATCATTGAAGTGTAACTGAATGAATGTGATCAAGAATTAGGCTTTTTTTTTTTGTGAATTTTCATTAGTTCTACCGGTGATGGTGATCAATATAATTTATATAAATCAATTGAAAGTGGACTTTTTAAAACTCCTACTCCTTAATTACTAATTTATTCGAGTACATGCTATACTACTGCATAAACAAACATTTTTTATATTGTCTTAATTAAAATTAACTAAAATAAGAGAATAAGTTAATAAATAAGACTCAGAATAGATCGTAAGAACTATGGTAACAAGCAGTGAGTTAGTGAGTATAACACGTCAGTGATTGCAACAAAGTTGGAAAAATAAGGACATCTATATACAATGAACATTGAAGGACGTACTAATCGTAATCTCAAAGGATACAACAGGATAATTACTCTTTCGATCATACTGACATCAATATATTTTACTTAGATTGGAGTTCCGTTATGCACCCCTGTTCTGTGCTGAACAAACCGATCTGTCATTGCTAAAGAACAAAAGCTCACGGTACAACCTAATATATACATGTATCATATATATATATATATAACAATATTTATATACATATTATAGTAATGATATATATATATATCTATATATTAATAAATATATATCATACTCTATATACTATATCTATACATGATACATTGACCTAGAATCTATATATAACTATCAAAGAATAATCTCAATATATCTATATTATAAAAATATAAATAATTATAAAAAACTAGACATATGAATATAGTATATATATATTATAACTATATATACATATCTATACTATATATATTATCAAATATATTAGATACTATATATATATTCTATATATTATATATATATATATCAATATATATCATATATATTAGTCTAAAAATCACTATATATTCTATATAATATCATGTATTGTATATATTCTCATTATGACAGATCTCTATTAATATAATATATATAACTTCTATATATATTATTATAAATATTTTCTTATATCTATATATTTATGATATATTTATTATCATTACTGACCATATATATATATATATATATAATGTATATACTATATATATATTATATATATATATTTATTAGCAACTTTATTATCAGTTACTGAATCCTATCTCTTAAGTATATATCATAAATAATATTTTTACTATATATATTCTATATATTATCGATATTGTCATATTATCACTATATATATATATCCTATCTCTATATAATATATATATATCTATTAACATACACGCTAACACACACACACACCCACACACACACACACACACACACAATATAATATATATATATATATATATATATATATATATATATATATATATAAATATATATATATATATATATATATATACATACACGCACGAACACCCACACACACACACACACACACACACACACATATTTATTATATATATATAAATAACTTAATTATATATATATATATCTAGTATATATAAATATTAGATTATATATATATATATATATATATATATATATATATATATTTATATATATATATATTTTATCTATATATATATAATATATATCGTCAATATAATTTAATCTCTCACAATAAATCTCTTAACATCTCATCACTCTCTATAAATATATATATATATAATATATATATATATATATATATATATATGACTACATACCTTTTTGTTACTTAGAATCTAAACATCATATCACCTTATGCCTTTCGAAAAGTGTGGATTTCCGATTCGTTTCCGTCTGTGTGTGTGTGTGTGTGTGTACTTAACGCGTGGAGGCTGACTTCATAAGATTTTTTAATTTTATAAGAACATAATTTATAAGTACGTGTAATAATATTTGAAAAAGACATATAAAATCAAGTTTACCATGTTTAAAATCGAATTTGTTTATATTTTAAAGTTTTTTAAATTTTAAAATATTTTAAAAAAAATTGCTTTTCGACTAATCATAGCAAGAGTTTATACAATATTATCAGTACTTACGGTCATTTTTTTCTAATTAGTAATAAAACAAGAAACCTAAGAATATGAAAAGAAGAAAAAAGTTAATTATCATAAATATATATACATGAATATATTTGTTTCAGTATATATATGTATATATATATATATATATATATATATATATATGTATGTATATATATGTATATATGTATATATATATTTACAATTGTATATGTAAATACACACACACACACACACACACACACATATATATTATTTTATATATATATATATATAATATTTTATATATATATATATATATATATATCATATATGTATATATATATGTAGGAGAGATATATATATATATATTATATATATATATATATATATATATATATATATATATATATATATAGTATATATATGTAAATATATTATATATATATATATATATATATATATATATATATACATATATATATACATATTTATTTTATATATATATAATTAATATATGTGTAAATATAAATATTACATATATATATATGTACAAATATTATATATATATATATATATATATATTGTATATATATATAAAATATTATATATTATATATATATTTGAGTACGCCCTGCGCCTTTTTTGTCCCCAATTCCAGTAAGACAGGTCCTCAGCTCCTAGGCGAAGCTTCATCTTTGAAAATCCCTCTGAACTTAACTGTCTTTTTCTCTCATACACCAACTTTCTCATATATTTTGTTTTGGTCACATGATAAGCAATATTACATAAATAATACCATGTCACATTTCATAATCGAGGGCAATCAGTAACATGGATTCATTTTAAATTCAGTTGTATATAACACTTCCTTTTCAAGATATTCCACCAGTTTGACTTGATATTATAATTCAGCGATTACTATATTATTTCCAAAAATATTATTATCTTTCCTTTTAAATGTCTGCATGTATATGTATACACTTCATATATATATATGTATATATACAAATTAACTGAGTACCATCCAATTTTATTCTTCTACCTCATATCTTACAAATCTTTGTTTTAAAAACATTTCACGGACAATTCAATAGCTTTTATTCAGTGATGAAATCTGTTGTCACCCATCAAATAGTAAGACTACATTAAAAGATTAAAAACATAACCGAAAAACGAAATCTATACATCATACATAAACAGTGGCCACATGTATCACTTAACTAAATTATATATAGTATATACTATACGTTTAGTATAAATATTATAATGATTTCTATATATATATATATATATATAGTTCTGTAGGAGATATATATATTATAACGTATATACATCACCTTTCTTATTATACGCATACTCCAAATACTGTCATACATATCAAATATCCAAATATAAGTATAGTCTATCATATAATACCATAGTCCTATATATATCTATATATATTTATACATTACGCTTCTATCTGTACTATATTCTCGATCATATTAGATTATATATATATATCATATATATATATGTATTATATGGTATATTATATATATTATATGTAATATCTTAATATATTATAGTAATATACTATGTATATATATGTATTAATATATCCTATAGTATATATATATATAGTTATATATATATATATATATATATTCTTATATATATATATTATGTGTGTGTGTGTGTGGTTCCCGTTGTGTGTGTGTGTGTAGCTGTGTGTGTGTGTGTGTGTTCATTTATATTTATTATATATATGATCTAATATCATATTAATAATATATATATATCTTTATATATATGTATACATCTATAATATATATAATTTCCTCTGTTTTTTTTATAAATGATTCCATGCAGGGACTATCCTGCATATATCACAATCTGCAATGGATTTCGTAGACCTAAACTTTTACGGGAGCGAAACTAACAACAGATTATAATTATAGATGGAATTCCCATATCTTCATTAATCAATTATTATTATTTAATTATTAGGCGCAATATCATTACATTTTGTATCATTTTAAATCCCGTCCCTTTTTGTTACTTAGAATTTCTTTAAAAAACAGGCATTTCGCCTTATGCCTTTCCGTCTTTCTTTCTCTCTCTCTCTCTTATCTGGCTGTATTGGTCTGTACATTTGTGTTTGCATGTTGATGTGTTGTCGTGTTGGCGTGCACATCTTGACGCTAGTGGAGGCTTGCTGGACTTTCCCATACAAACGTTTTTAATCTTTATAATTAATAATAATATTCGATCAGTTTTAATAATATGGAGGGACCACATTTCGATCCAAACTTTGTTCGGTTGATTTATACTCTCGCCAAACCTCCATCATAGGTTATGCCCTTTAATAACTGCATATATAATAATAATAATAATATATAATAATGAAGATATATATATATATGTATACTATCCTATCATATATGACCCTTGATTACATATTAATAGCTAGCAATGTACATACACCCTTATATATATATATATATAGTATATATATAGCTATAGTTATATATAAACTATACTTAATCAAGTATTACCAGTACTTAAAATTGAATTGAGTTAATGTTTTATTTTTACAGTACGCCAGGGAACATATTATAAAAAAAAAAATAAAAAAAAAAAAAAAAAAAAACAAAAAAAAAAAAATCTTGGCGGGACGCACAATATAGCAAGTAAATTTCTTCCACATAACCTAACGAGTATTAAACTTAATATTACTAACAAGTCTAAGTGTCCTCTACAAATTTAGTTCCACCAAACAGATCTTGTATATTGAATTAGGACTTATTTTATAGAAACTTTTACAGGTAATGCTTGCCACGTCCGTGCATTAAGAGGGCCAACACGTTTATAAAAAAAAAAAAAAAAAAAGGAAACAAAAAAAAAAAAAACAAAAAAAAAGGAACAAACAAAAAAAAAAAAAAAAGAAAAAAAAAAAAAAAAAAAAAACACATAAAAGGAAAAATAAAAAAAAAACAAAAAAAAACAAAAAACGCGTGTTGAATATCTATGACGTTATTCTGCACTGAACATAATCTTGTTAATTATTTGCACATAATTTCTCATACTTAAGTTTATGCAGGATGCTTTTCGACTAATCATGTAGCAAGATTTTCTACAATTTTTATATCAGTACTTACGGTACAACTTTTCTCTAATAAACTAATCAAACAACAAAAAGGGAATAAAGAACACCTATAAATTCAACAGAGAAAAGGAGAGTAGAAGAGAGAGAGAGAAAAAAAAGAGAAGCAATTATTAACGTTATCACGACATCTATCATTACTCTCTATTTACTCAAAACCCTCTCTCACTGATACTCAACAGGTAAGGACCAGAGAATTATAAAAAACTTACCACCTGTCCTTGTTAACCAGTAGCACCTGTGTGACCGAAGAGGTCCGCGGTCAACACCTTTAAACCGAAAATGAAGTGTTATTCTCCACTGAACCAAGATAATCTTGTTAATATTTGCAAAATCAGGTCTTGCAGTCTTTCAGCTCATAGGACATTAGTATTTGTGTATGCTACGCCACACACACCCCACCATCACCATCCTATATTATGCATAGCATAGAAGATAAAATACCTAATATAAATGAAATAAACAAATTGGGGCTCACATAAATGAATAAATAGGCTGAATATATATATATATATCTATACTATATATATCATAGATATATATATATATATCTATCTCTAATTATATTTTATATATATGTGTGTGTGTGTGCGTGTGTGTGTGTGTAAGTACACGCAAACACACACACACACATATATATTTACATATAAATTTATGTAGATATATATAACATATATATACATACAGATGCATATATCTGTATCTAAATCCTCCTCCCCTCTCTCTCTCTCTCTATATATATATATATATATGTATGTATATATATACATACATATATATATATATATTATTTTTTTTCCTTTCACGATATTCCACCAGTTTAACTTGAAATAAGAATATATCAATAAAAGAAAAAGAAAAACTTTAATATTCTTCGCTGTTTTAAGGTAAGTGCTCACTTGTAGACCATGTTGCGGGATTTGTCTATAGACCGTCTACAGACACCGTTCTTCGTCTCGTCTAGCGTCCGCACGACGATTTGAATTTCTCGTCTAGTCTTTGTCAGTACCAGTCGATAACATCATGCTGGAGGACATTGCTTTGTAGCGGACGCAGTGACGAGAAAAAGAGTAATTGTGGCGCCGCTTCCTGTTTAGCACCCCCGCCTAATTGCAGAGCAACACGGAGAAAAGGAAACGAGGGGGGGAGGAGAGAATAACGTAAACGTTGGTGGGCTGGTCGCGACCAGTGTTTGCCTGTCAGGAAGGACCTTAGGTTCATTATTACTTCATTAAATCTAAATTTAGACTGGAAGACCGCCCACATGGGTTTTCGAATCATATCACCCCGCATAATCCTCTACTGATTTCGGAAGATTTGCTTTGATGAGTTGGTACGGACCTGATAATGAAGAAGGATACAAAAATTTAGAGGAAGCCTATCCCCAGCTTCTCTTCGACTAGCAGCCACACTGCGTTTCCTAGCAAGTGGAGACTCCTTCACGAGCCTCATGTACACCTTTCCGAATATCGATAAGCCAGTGATTTGGGTTTACAAGTGCCATTTTTTTTTTTTTTTATTTTTTTCCGTTTTTTTTAATGTGTGGTGTTTTTATGAATCGGAACTCGTCACGTCCCAAAGACAGCTTGAAGCATGCGTAATCTTCGATTAGTTTCAACTACCTTTTTGTTTGAACCACATTTCAAAAACCAATGTTTATAAAAGCGTTAATTTGGCCGCACAAGGCACCCGCGGGGCATGCTTGTAGCTGTGGAGAAGGAAAGATGGGAAGTCCCGATGTGTCTCTCGTCTATCCGTTGCAGATTGTCGTACACTACTAGCAAACATCTTATGAAACCCCCCCCCCCCCCCACCCGCACTATAGCCCCCCCGCACCCCCCCCCTGTATCTACGTTGCATTGCTGTCTCCCATTCGCTCAGGAGGGGACCATAAATGGGGGAAACCGCCTTTGCGAGCACTTTTGTTGTATCGCAACCAGTTTTCGTAGACAGCGATTGGTCTATAGACGTGCCCACGTAGGCGCAAACGGCTAGGACACGATTCAGAGGACCAAATATGCGCCCCAGGCAACATAGTATCAAGTGCTTAAAAGGCTAGTCGTCGCATTTCCAGTGGCCCCCCCAGTTTTCAAAGAATATATCCTCAGCAAATAGACTGACGTACCCCCCATCGCTTATCTTTTTGCTCCCACTTTATATCTTACAGATCTTTGTTTTCAAAAAAACATGGGCTTCACGGATAATTGAATAGCTTTTATAAACCTTGATTGAAATCATTGTGCACCCAACCAAATACTTAAAAGACTACATTTAAAAGATTAAAACCCATAAATTGCATACCCATGTGGGCAAATATGATTACATACCATACCATTTATATATGCACACATACATCTACAAACATATCTATGAATTAGTTAGTAAAATGAGTATGAAATATATATGATATATCAATAATTGAGATAGCGGATATATATATATAGTTAATACAATTTATATATACACACAGACACACACACACACATCACACACATATATATATATATATATATACTATTTATATATATATATATATATATTACTTATATATATATATATATTTATAATAAATGTATATATCAAATATATTTATCCTATATATGTTTATATATATATATATATATCTACTTTTATAGTTAATCTCTTATATATAATAGACGTAGACATATATATATATCACTATTATATATAGTCATACATATATTAATACCCTTAGTTATATTATATATACTATATATAATATATATATATATATATATAATATATTATATATTAGATATATATTATTATATATATGTGTTTTGTGTGTGTTGATGTGGTTGTGTGTGTGTTCGGTGTGTGTGTGTGTTTGTGTGTGCTATTTCGGGGAGACTAAAAGATGGCTAGCAAGAGCAACTAAAAAATATTCAATGGCACTAAAATCCATTCATATGTTTCACATGATGAAAATAAGAAGATTCTACTTATTTTTAAAAGTATCCCCATAAATATAAAGATTTTCCTTGCGACGTATCGGTAAAGGAAAGCACACGTAGTCGTGAAAATGGACGCTGCTCAATGTCTCCCCACGTCTTTAGATCTTCTGAATTGTACCTACATTATGTCGCGAAGGCAGAGAGAGAGGAAAGGAAAGAGAGAAGAGGAAAGAGAAAGGAAATACGAGGAGATGAAAGGAAAGATGAAAAAAAAAACGACAACAAATAAAAAACAGAGAGATGGACAGAAGAAAGAAGGATTATACTGCAGCACGACAGATTAACAAGGAAAAGGAAAATGAAATGGAGAACAGAAAGGGAACAAGAAGAAATCTAAATGCAGGGGAAGAAGGGAAGAAGAGATAAGAAGAAGAACAGTCGAATTTGAAGGATATCAGAGAAATATATATAATATATATATCTTATATATATATATATATCTAATTATACTAATATATATTATTACATATATATATATATATTATTATATAAGATATCAATAGTAATCTATATGTATGTAGAATATATATATATATATATATATATATATATATATCATCTATACTTCTTCTAATATCTATATGTAATATATCATATATAATATAAAATATCTATATCAATTATAAATATATAGAACTTAAACATAACTCTTATATATATCATATATATATTCTATATATATATATGTATGTATTGTTATATATATAAGGTATACATATATTATATATATATATCAATATATATAGTATATATAATTATATATATATATATACGAATCGATATATATAATTAGAAATCTATATATAAATATATAAGATATATGTATTATATATTCATATATTATATATATATATATATATATTATATATATATATATATTATATATATATTTAACACTCTCCGTGTCCCCATTATATATATAAGAGAAAAAAAAACTGCTTTTTTGATTCACAGTATTTACATTTTGTTAGTATAGAGACCGTTACGTACTTTGGATATTACTTTGGTAAATTAATAATAAACTGCGTTATAATGATTGATAACAATAAACACTTAAAGCTGATAATGACAGAAATGTTAATAAACAAGTAAAAAATACAATTTACCGCAACAACACAGTAATAGAATAAGTAATCTAGATATATAAGTAAATAGATAAGTACTTCTACACACATACAGCACACACAAAACCAAACCCACACCCACACACACACACACACACACCTACACACACACACACACACGACACACTATATTATAATTATATATATATATCGATATATATAATATAATATATATATATTATTATATATAATTCATAATTTCTATAAATATAATACGTCACATAAATACTCGCAAAACCCGATGCATATTAAAATTTATCTCACATAAAAGATCATATATATATATCTTATATATATATATATAAATTATATTTTATATTATCTATTATATTCTATATTAATATATGCATATATATATATAGTATTAAAATATTATATATATGATATCTATATTCATTGCTATACTATATAATAAAATATAAAACTAATTATATATAGATGAATTATATATATCATTATATAAAAAAGTATAAATATATAATTAATATAATACCTGTTATTACGTATAAATAAACATTCATAATCAATTACATCATATATATATACATGTACAACTATATATATTCTATAATTAATAATTATATATATAATATAATAATTATATATATATCTATATATATATATAAATGTTATCTATATTATATATTAAACACATACATGACACACACACACATCATATACTACCTATCATATATCAATTAAAATATATATATTTATATATCGTATACTATATATATAATCAAATCAATATTCTATATATATAACACTATATACTAACATATAAATAACAATTATCGACTATAACTCAACTACTACTCAATATATATCAATATATATATATATATATATCATATTTAATCCAATATACTATTCAACTATAAATAATTTTATTCATCATATCCTCATAAAATCACATATAAATCTTCTCATCAATAAATATCTCTCTATTATATCATCTCATATTATGAACCACTATATATATAGAATATCTATATTTATCTTATTAAATCTACCTATCTATCTAACTAATAACTCTATATATAATAACAATGATCTATACCAATATGTATATAAATATATCAAAATATAATTATATATACTATTCGATAGTTATATATAACTATCGAATCTCATATTAACACCACACACATCACACACAAACACACACACACCACACACATCGTTTTTATTGATAATGGGGATTATATATACTAGTATAATATATATATAACTATATATACTACTAATATATACAAACACACAACACACCACACACACCCCCCAGCACACACACACACCCCACCCAACACACATACTACTCAATATCATATATGATATATATATATATATATATAGCTAGTTGGTTGAGAGTTTTAGGGTCAGGTTTGGCTTGTAATTATAACTTCTTATATATCTATGTTACTGATCTTAATTTTTTCCTAGTTAGGAATGATGCCCCATGCGCAGACTTTATGCTCCTTCGAATAACACCTCCTGCAAATTGGCTAATTTTCCGTTGACTTTAAGCTGTTAGAGAAGAAACTTCTCGCGCTAACATTGTTATTGTTAATTTATAGGATTGAATTTAGAAGACTATTAAGTCACTATGTGTTTAATATTATCATTAATCTTTTATATATTTACTGAGATACCTTTTTGTTACTTAGAATACTAAACCTCATTTCACCTTATGCCTTTTCAGAAATGTTTGGATTTCCGATTTCGCTTTCCGTTCTCGTGCTGTGTGTGGTGTGTGTACCTTATCGCAGTATGTAGGTGACTTGCATAAGATTTTTAAATTCTTTCACTCTATTATAATTATGTTATACTTTATAAAGATTACGAGTGTAAATAAATAATATTTTTTGAAAAAAACATAAAATAAGGTTCTACCATTGTTTAAAACGGAATTTGTTTATATTTTAAAGTTAGCCGATTATGTAAAGAAAAACAAAAAAAAAAACAAAAAAACTATGTTTTTTTTTCGACTATATCATAGCAAAATGTTATCACAATTTTTATCATCGTACCTTCACCAGTCAACATGATTTTCTAATAACTAATAAAACAGAAACCTTAAAAAATAAAGAAAAGAAAAAAACCCTAGTGACCTATTAACGTTATCCGACAATATACCCCCTAATATATAATAAAAAAAAATATACTCACTATCATACTCTATATTAATTCTCTACTATTATACTAACATGGGAATCATATATATTTAGATAATCTTCTATAATCATTATATCCCAATTATTATCAATATCACTATATATACTTTATATCAAATAGTCTATATAAAAATATAAAAGATATGTCATATATAATGCCTATAAAAAGTATACTATAGTTTTACCAGAGAATTATCATCATAATATAAATAAATATATATATTACATATTTAACTCATATACTATATATATATATATCATATAGTCTTACTATATAATCACTAGTTAGGTACTTCTATATATTTATTTTATATATATAATATATATATTAAATATATCTATCATAAACTCAATATATTATTATATATAACAATATATATACTTATCAGATATTATATATATTATAAACTGCATATTAGTATATATACTTGTATAATATACTATATCTAACTATATATATTATTAAATAGATACAAATATTAACATATTCATATGAAAACTATCCTATGTATATATCTATACTTATATATGTACATCATAATCAATATACTTCGAAAAAATAACTATCTATATATATATCATATATATATATATATCTTATATATGTGTAAATAAAAATAAAATAATTATAATATATCATATATACATAATTATATATATAAATTATATATTCTAAATATGAATATGATATTAGTAATTAATATTATATATCAAGAATCTCAATATACATATATCACGTAATATATCGTACACCTATAAATATATATCATATATAATAATATATACATATATACTATATTCCCATATATATATGTAAAATATATATCTTCTAATCCTATATACTATATATTATTATATTATATATATATAAACAATATAAATATTTAATATATATTAAATAGTATATAATATTATGATATAAAATATATTATTATAAATAATATCTCTATATATTATCTGTAGTATATGTAACTATACAATATTATATATATAATTTATAATAACAATATAATATAAATAATATATATTCTAAATTATAATATATTATATATAACTAATCTATATATATAATTATATATATATATATATATTATATATAGGTTGGCGCCTGCGGCAGCACACACGCCTTCTTTTAGTCCCTCCAATTCCAGCAAGAAGGCTCCTCAGTTCCTAGGCGAAGGTTCATCTTCGAAAAATCCCTCTTGAACTTAAACTGCCTTTTTCTCCTATATACCAACTTCTCCTCATATATTTTGCTTTATGTATCACATAATTGCTATCTTACAATAAAAAAATACCCATGTAACATTTCACTAATAGAGGGCAAATCAGTATACATGGGATTCATTTTAAATTCCAGTTTTATATTAACGCATTTTCATTTTCATGCTATACACAGTTTGACTTGATATTAACGTGCACGATTAATATATTAATTCCAAAAATTTATTTCTATACTCTTGTTTATACTAGTTTCATATTGAAAGATAAGGA
>NW_028234442.1:26126156-26131996 GCF_977035675.1 Penaeus japonicus
CATCCTGACGAAGCTGATTTTAAAAACGACAAATTAGGCTAGGTTGGAATGCCTTCAGTCCCAAAAGTATTATAATATGATGTTTTGCTAATGGTGCATACACAATATGATTATGTATACCCCCCTCCAAGTTACAATTTGGGCCAGTCGGTGTCGGGGTACCCGGCCATTCCCCTCTTGTGAGCCTACGTCCTGCAGTTGGACTGATACATGCTGATGAAGAAAAAAAGGAAAAGAAAAAAAATATATATATGTATATATATAAAAAAAAAATATATATATGTATATATATATACATATATATATATATACAATATATATATATTGTACAGATGTATGTATATTTATACATATAAACACACACATACACTCAGACACACACACACACACACACACACACACATACTCACACACACAAACACACCACCACATTATATATATATATATATTATAATATATTATATATATATATATATTGTAATTATATATATAAATTTAGGGATATTATGTATTCTAATTCTACACACATTTATTTTATATATTTATATATATCTATATATAAAAAATATATATATCTAATATACATATATATGTATATACATATATATATTTAAGATATCATATATACTATATTTATATTTCTATAATCTATATACACCCATCTTTTTATATCTTAAATTTATATATATATTATATATATAGAGTCTTTATTTTTATATAATATATATATATATATAAAAAGTATATGTGTGTGATGTGTTGTTTATACATGAAAAAGAGGTTAGTAGATGTACTTACTTAGGCTTGTGTCAAACGCGGGATATGTATCTGATTTCTCTGACTGATAGATAAGCACCACACATAAGCACCAAATAGAATGCTTTTATGTGGGGGAATGCGATGATTGTGGGCGGGGGTAACAAGTATATACAGGTTGATTCTGGCGTCGCGGCCCAGACCCAGAAAGCGTTTCGAGGGGAAATAACTAAAGGCGTTTTTCACGTCCTATCGCTCCCATGTATTAAAATTTGGGTTGGTCAGGGTAGTTTTCAAGGGGTCCGGGCAAAACAACAGCCTCGGACTAGTGTGATGAGTTTATTTATCTTTTTTTTCTTTTGATGGTATTTGTTGGTTTTGTTTACTTGACGCGCGTTGTAGAGTAGGAGAGTGTGGCGAGCAAGCGCCTGGTCTTATTTACCTGTTGGAATTGTCGATAAAAAAATATGGATTCGTGGTTGGAGAGATTCGACCGTTTCGTTACGTTATGAGATATGGGTAAGTACGCAATTAAGTCTATTCTATAAATATAACATATTCGGTTTACTTTAATTGTTTTCTGAATTGCTGTTAGGCGTTATCTTACTGTATTTTTTATTTTTTTTTTACGTGGTTGTCATTGTTACCATTACTGGGATGTGGTTTTTAATATAATTTGATTAGGGTGTTATCTTCTTTATTTGTATAATTTTGACTGATTTTATAATAAATATATCAATTTATATCAATATATATCATTTTATATATTTATACATTTATTTACATTTATATATATTATATATAAAATTTTTATATATATATATATCTATATATATAAAGTCAGGGTTTTGCGAATTTTTTTTTTATATTTACTCTGGGTTATGTTGGTTTTTTTATAAGATTACTTGTACACTTGTTGTTAGTGAATATTCACATTGTTCTCCATTGTGTTTGTGTGTACATTTAAGCAAAATTCTGGTATTGAATGGTTGTTAGTTCTCCGTGCTGACACTAATTTCGTTTTAGTGTTTGCATGTTCGTCTACTATTGGTTTCGTGAATTTTTCCATGGATATTTCATCTCTCTCTATCTACCTCTTTATCCTGTTTTTTTATCTCTATTTATGTCTCTCTAATCTCAGCCTCTGTCTTTGTCACCATCTGCTCTCTCTGTCTGTCTGTTCTTCTCTCTCTCTTTGGTGGGGTGTCTCTCTCCGGTTCTCTCTCCTCCTCTCTGTCTCTGTCTCTCTCCTCTGTCGTCTCTAGCTTCTCTCTCTCTTCTCTTCTCTGTCTCTGTCTCTGTCTCTGTCTCTCTCTCTCTCTCTCTCTCTCTCTCTCTCTCTCTTCAGCCTCTCCTCTCTCGCTCTCTCTTCTTTCTTTATCTCCTCTTTATCTTCTTCTTATCTCTTTCTTCTCTCTCTCACTCTCTTCTCTCGTTCTCTCTCTCTCTCTCTCTCTCTCTCTCTCTCTCTCTCTCTCTCTCTCTCCACACACACACACACACACACACACACACAACACACGCATACATATTCCACACACACATAATGCACACACACACACACACACACATACGCTTACACACATACACACACACACATACACACATATACATATACATAAACATATATATATATATACATGTATATACATATATATACATATACACACATATACACACATATAAACCCTCCACACGCACACAATAACAAATACAGACATACAAACACACACACACATATATATATGTATTATATAGTACATACACACATACGTATATATTTTTATATACAATATGTATAAAATATATAATTTAGGTATCATTATACATTACATATTTATAATATATAATACAGACTAAATGGATATATGTATATAAATGTTCTATATATGTATATTAAAAGCATATATATACAGTAACATACATATATAATATTATATATATAATTTATAAATAACACGGTGTGGATATATATGTATATATATGCATATATATACATACAAACATATATAATGTATATTATATATATGTATATATAGACCTGTGGTGTGTATTATATGAATATATATGTATTTATGTTCCTATATGTATATATGGTACATTTATATATGTATGTTAAATATATATGTATTATTTTGTATATTTATACATTTATTATACATATACTACTATATATGGTGTTTTGTAAATATGTATATTAATTTATTATACATATTGTGTGTTGTGTATAGGTATATGCATATATTTTATATTTACATATTAGTGTATATTATATGTATTACATATATATACATACTTTGTATATATATATATACTTATATATTGTATATTATATATATGTATATATATATGTATAATTATATATAGGTTATATATATATATACATATATTATTTTATTGTGTGTATACACACAATAACACACACACACACACACACATATATATTATATATATTATATTTATAGATATGATATATATATATATATATATGTGTGTGTGTGTGTGTGTGTGTGTGTGTGTGTATGTGTGTGTATACACACACATATAAGAATATATATATATGTATATATATACATATATATATACATATATATATATATATATATATATATATATATATATATATATATGCATGTATGTATGCATGTATACACACACACATATAAACATATATATAAGAATAAGAATATATAAATATATATTTCTTTCTTTCTTTTTTAATATCTTTATACTGTTCTTAACTTTTCACCCCTTCAAAGTTAAACGTGTTGGAAACATTTCATCCTTCTTGAGATCACAAGCTGCCTCCTTGCGTTTATTCTAATAATTTTGAGCGAATGGGCTGTCGTGGAGAAGTCATCAATTTGTCATTGCCCTCAACTCTTTTGCGACACACTACATCCCGAAAGTGACAAAGAATACCTAGATAAAACTCCTAACTAATTAATACTTTGACCCTCTGGAGCTTCCTCGCACACCAAGGGCAACGCGATGAGACAGCTCGAGAAAGGACTCTTAGAGGAGGGCGCGAGAAGCAGGTAATGTGTAGAGAGACCAAGGGACTCTCCTCTGAAGGGAATAAAAAGTTCGCTCAGTTTGAGCTTATTTTAAGGAATCGGAAGATGGCTGGTGATTGATGATAGAATGGGACAGTTTGGAAATTATAAATGATAGCTTGGTGATGATAATTATTTGAACTATAACAAGGTTGTTCAGACAGGTAACATTCCGTTGAGTTATTATCAGTTCACAGTTTACAGCTCTGCCCTCGGTAAGAATAAGAATTAAATATAATACGTGTATATATTATATAATATTATACATACATATATCTACATATGAACATATACATATATATACATAAACCTATATATATATATATATATATATATAATATATATATATATACTACTAATACGCAACACATACATATGTATTGAATATAGACCTATGTACTTTACATATTATATATATATGTATGTATGTATATACATATATCAAATATTATATACATATAAGTACAGTTATACATGTGTGGCTGATGGTTTATTTATATATATTAAATATATATCTATAAAACTATATCTCTACAACACACACACACACACACATATACATATATATATATATATATATATATTATTATTATAAATATTATTATATACTATATTTATATGTATATATATACTGACATATGTACAGCACATAGTATATGTATATGTTATATACGTATTTATAGGATGTACTATATGGGTGGGTGGGGGTTTAGTGGGGTGGGGGAATATCTCTGAGATATTCATATATATAGGTGTGTGGAGCTGTGCTATATAGATAGTGATAGATATATAGTTTATAATATATCCATATTATATACTATAATATGTATACATAGAGTATACATATATATGTAGACATATGTTACCTATATATGTCTCCATATATAGCCACACACACAGATATATAATATTTAAAGAAGATAATATCTATATATTACATTATATATAATATATACACACGCTTTGTGAGTGTGTTTGTGGTGTGTGTACATTTATATATATAAAGACACAAAATATCATATATATACATAAATATACATAGATATATATATATAGATATTTGTGTGGAGTTACATATATATCATAAATACATCTTATATATATATATATATGTATAATATATATATATACATACATACACATGTGTAGATAAATAGACAACATATATATACTTTATATATATGGTATGTAAGAAATACATATATGTTAGATATATTATACATATGTATGTATATTGTATATATATGCATGCACTATTGCACACCGCCACACATACATGCCGCAAGACGTACTTTTCGCGCCTGTTTCTTTTGACAATTGTCCTCCAAAAGGTGACTTTGCATCTGCACCAAGGTTATCATATCTTTTGTGTATCTTAGGATCATACTTGGCCTGGTATTACTCCTACATCTTATAGAATCACTGGAAAAAATTCCGTACTGGCTCCTTATCTTTGGATGTCTGCTTGTCTTCGAAAATCACATCATCTTTCCCCTCACAAAATATTGACTGCTGTTGGTCGCCTGCTGAGGTGATAACTAGAACTCATTACTCATAAACAGGCGCTAGGTCTTTTCTGTTGTAGGGAAAACAACGGTGTTTGAGGACCAAGCTAAGATCGAGTGGCAGCACTCGTGTGCACAGCTCATGAGTGTCTTCCACTCGGCTTGACACAGGCGGGCTCGTCATAGTGCATAAAGACCGGCGAAAACATCAGCCCGTAAATATGGTTTATCCTTACCTTGTTTAGTAGGAGATATAATTTTTAATCACTCTAAACTTAATTTAATATTAGTTCGCCTTTTTTCCGGTTACAAAACGCAAATGTTTATTCCCGTAAATTCGTATGTTAAATGATCTTCTTTTAGATTATAGATTATGCATACTGGGCTTATATGTACTCGTATGCACAGACCCATCCAATTTGTGTCATTATAAACACACACACACACACGCACAACGACCCTCCTCCCACCCCACACACAACACGACCACACGATACACCCCCACACAAACACGTACACCCAC
>NW_028234442.1:26132096-26139596 GCF_977035675.1 Penaeus japonicus
TCATTAAAGATATTTTCTTATACATCATTAAAGATATTTTCTTATACACTTTAAAGATATTATCTATATACATCATTAAAGTTATTTTCATATACATCATTAAAGATATTTTCTTATACATCATTAAAGATATTTTTTTTTTTTTATCTTATACATCATAAAGATATTTTCTTATTATTATTAAAGATATTTTCTTTATACATCACATAAAGATATTTTCTTAGACATACCCTTAAACAGATTTTCTATTTTATCACTGTTGATAGACTTTAACATAAAGGATTTAAGAAAATCCTTAACATTATCTTATTAAACATATATATTTATTTCATTCAATCGATGTTTGCATATATCATAAAGTAGGCTTTTGTCTATATTATGTAATATATTTCAAATATATTTGTTTACGTATGCCATTAAAGAAAAGTATACTGAGTAAATTAGCATATGTAAGATGCTATCATCTCACTTGGATGAGTGCTAGCCCTAGTCATGGTAAATTCAAATCATGCACTAGAAAGGCCACTCTCCAGTCTGAGATATACAATTCAAGCATCCTACGGTGGCTTCATGTCGTTCGATGAAGCCCAGTTTGAACCTTTCCCAGTGATGGACTTATATATTCATCTCCCGAAGAAAGGTTCTTATGGGCTGATTAAGAGAATATGACTGTGAAATTAGCCTAGGTGAGATGCTATCATCAGACTTGGACGAGTATGGATCTAGTCGTGGGTTAAAACGAAATCATGCATGTTCGCACCTAAATACGCACTCTCATAGTCTGATTATATACAATCAAGTATCAACAGGTGGCTTCCCGCCCCCCCCCCCCCCCCCCCTCGTTCGAATGAAGCCCAGGTGAACTTTTTATCTTCCCAGTGATGCACTTATATGTCTCATCTTCTGGGCTGATTAAGAGATTATAAAACTGAAATTAGCCTAACTATGAGATGGTAATCATCACACTTGACGAGTGTTGGACCTAGTAACCAGCAACTCATGGTAAATAGTCATGAGGTAAAATGAAATAATGCACTAGATACACACTCTCCCAGTCTGTGATATACAATCAAGCATCCTAAGGCGGCTACATGTCGTTCGATGAAGCCCAGGAGAACCTTTCCCGTTGATGCACTTATATATTCATCTCCCGAAGAAATGTTCATCTGGGCTGATTAAATTAGACTAGCTCATATACTTGGACGAGTGCTGGATCTAGTCATGGTAAATTGAATTCATGCATTAAATACTCACTCTCCTAATCTGAGATATACAATCAAGGAAGTGGATTCACGTCGTTCGATGAAGCCCAGGTGAACCTTTCCCAGTGATGTAGCTATCAAGACATCCACCGGAGAAAGGTTACCCTGGGCTAATGAAAATAACTGTAAAGTGATATATAACTGTGATTGATATATTTTGAAATCAATTTAATGTTATATATGAGGATATATGTAAAAATCTATTTCATGATATATGTAAAAATGTATTTCATGTTATATGTAAAAATCTATTTCATGATATATGTAAAAATCTATTTCATGATATATGTAAAAATGTATTTCATGATATATGTAAAAATGTATTTCATGATATATGTAAAAATCTATTTCATGATATATTTAAAATCTATTTCATAATATATGTAAATATCTATTTAAAGATCAATTTAATGATACATTTAAAGATCTGATTACTCTTCTTGTGACGCTTTAATGAAGCCCTGATGAACCTTTCCCGTGGTGTAGCTGTTAAGGCATTCTACGGAGAAAGGTTAACTTGAGGATGATGAAGAGAAGTGTTTGAGTACAAACGTTCATCAGGTACCAGATGATGATACCATCATCATATTCTTTGAACCCATGGTAAATTGAAATCATGCACTGACACGCACTCTCCCAGTCTAAGATATAATATCAAGCATCCTAAGGTGGCTTCATGTCGTTCGATGAAGCCCAGGTGACCTTTCCAGTGATGCACTTATATATTCATCTTCCGAATGAAAGTCCATCTGGGCTGATTAAGAGAATATAACTGTGAAATTAGACTAGGTGAGATGCTATCATCAGTCTTGGACGAGTGCTGGATCTAGTCATGGTAAATTGAAATCATGCACTAAATACGCACTCTCCCAGTCTGAGATATACAATCGAGCAGATTTGGACGAGTGCTGGATCTAGTCATGGTAAATTGAAATCATGCACTAGACACGCACTCTCCCAGTCTAAGATATAATATCAAGCATCCTAAGGTGGCTTCATGTCGTTCGATGAAGCCCAGGTGAACCTTTCCCAGTGATGCACTTATATATTCATCTCACGATTAAGAGAATATAACTGTGAAATTAGACTAGGTGAGATGCTATCATCAGTCTTGGACGAGTGCTGGATCTAGTCATGGTAAATTGGAATCATGCACTAGATACGGACTCTCCCAGTCTGAGATATACAATCAATGCTCCCTTTTCTAGTGGTGTAGTTTGCTATTCATCCTCCTGTGACGCTTTTGTGAAGCCCAGGTGAACCTCTCCCAGTGATGTAGTTATCAAAGCATCCTCCGGAGAAAGGTTAACCTGGGCTAATGAAGATATCTGTGTAGAAACGTTCATCGGGTACTAGGCGAGATGCTATCATCAGACTTGGACGAGTGCTGGATCTAGTCATGGGAAATTAAAATCATGCACTAGATAAGCACTCTCCCAGTCTGAGATATACAATCAAGGATCCTAAGGTGGCTTCATGTCGTTCGATGAAGCCCAGGTGAACCTTTCCCAGTGATGCATTTATATATTCATCTTCCGAGGAAAGGTTCATCTGGGCTGATTAAGAGAATATTGTACAATCATTGCTGCATTAACCACATTTTATACACGAATGAAGGACTCAGATCATCCCTAATGGCCCGTTTCGATTGCCTATTACCGACTCGAACCCCGAGTTCCCACGCGTCTATAGGAATAAAATAACATAACATATTAAATTAATTTATATACGATTTATATTAGGAATAATCTGTAAATGCATTAGTAGAAGGATATTTTATACACTATTGATATATGTGAAACTTTATTTAATATAAATTTTTGCGTCCGTATGAAGCAAATCGTATAATATCGAATAACATATCCTATTATTCATCTACAGCACAAGAGTACTAAGGAGTGCAAGGACAGCTTTGCATTATTAAGTATTCCTTTTCAGAACTATGATGCTTCCATTATCCCTTCACTCTCCCATTCACTGGCGACCTAAATTTAAACCTTTAGAGGTCTTCCTGTCTTCCTTAGCACTTCGTTATGGTTGTGTTCATAGATAATTATATTTAAGAAAAAGGGATCTGCGTAATCAAATCCATCAATATAGTTCATAAGGCATATTTGATCGTATCTACGTAAACAAACAAGAAAGTCGGAGCTCCTACCTACAGAGTGAGTATGTGGAGAGATTTTATCGTTTTCTTCTAATGAATGAATACTTACTAAAATATTGTGTGTGTGTGTATGTTTATGTATACTCACACAAAGAGAATATATACACACACACACAGACACACACACACACACACACACACACACACACACACACACACACACATATATATTTATATATATATATAATATATATATATTATATATATATATATATATATATATATATATATATATATATATATATATATATATTATATATATATATATATATATATATATATATATATATATATATATATATATATATATATATATTATGCATATATATATATATATATATTATATATAATATATATATATATATATATATATATTATATATATTATATATACATTTATATATATATATATATATATATATACATATATATATATATATATATATATATATATATATATATAATATATATATATATATATATATATATATCTATATATGTGTGTGTGTGTGTGTGTGTCTGTGTGTGTGTGTGTATATATTCTCTTTGTGTGAGTATACATAAACACACACACAATATTTTAGTAAGTATTCATTCATTAGAAGAAAACGATAAAATCTCTCCACATACTCACTCTGTAGGTAGGAGCTCCGACTTTCTTGTTTGTTTACGTAGATACGATCAAATATGCCTTATGAACTATATTGATGGATTTGATTACGCAGATCATAAGGCATATTATATATATATACATATATATATATATATATATATGTATATATGTATATACACATATACATTACTATTATTGTTCTTGTTGTTATAATTACCAATATCTTTATTACTTTCATCATTATTTCAATTATAATAATTTTTAGTTATTACTTTCACCATTCCTATCATTATTATCGTTTTCATTAATGTTATTATTACTATCATTTTTAATGTTAACGAGGGACATTTCATATTCTGTTGAATGATTCATGTATAAATTATCAATATCTTTGATGTTTGATCATTCTTTATTATCTTTCGCCCATGGTGAACCTTTAACAGTGATGTAGCTTTTTATTCACGTTGCGAAGTTTAATCCGGTCTAATTAAAAGACTGTTGCACAAACATTGATGCATTGCAATATCTAAGGACCCGTTTCCACTGGCTATTACCGATTCGAACTGCGAAAGAGAATAACATGATATAATCTTACTTATAGATATAATGAATAATCTATATGTCTGTTCATCAAAGGACATTTCATACTCTTCTGATATATAGAAAAATCTATTTGATTTATGTACAAATCAACAAAAAGCTTTTAAGGGATCATCCGGAGACGCAAGACGCATTCTCCCAATCTGAGATATACAATCAAGCTTCATGTCGTTCGATGAAGCTCAGGTGAACCTTTCCCAGTGATTTAGTTTTTTCATCTTCCAAGGAAAGGTTATAATTGGCTAATAGAATATTCTAGTGACATTTTTTACAATAACGAAGGGTTTACATCATCCCTAAGGGCCCGTTTTGATTGACTATTACCGACTCGAACCCCAAGTTCCCACATCTCCTGGAAATAGTATAACATTACAGAATCAATTGTTTCATGTATCTAATAATTTCAAAACCTTTTTATAGGAAGACATTTCATGATTATTTAATGATGATAATGATTGATTATTCTTTAAATCGAAATGATGCACTAAAGACTCTCACTCATACTCTCAGATGAAGATAACTGTGAAGTACAAACATTCATCGGTACTATAGAAACTATCGTCAGATTTGGACCTAGTCACGGTGAATTTAAATCGTTCAAGATTTCAACTATGATTAGTCTTCATGGTTTCTTGTGACGCTTTTGTGAAGCCCAGGTGAACCCTTCCCAGTGATGTAGCTATCAAGACATCCTCCGGAGAAAGGTTACCCTGGGCTAATGAAAATTACTGTGAAGTAATATATATTTCAATATTTTGAAAACAATTTAATGTTATATTTGAGGATATATGATTATTATCTTCACTATTCTTATTTCAATAATTATTTTTTCCGTTATTATTATTTCATTATCATTATTTCATTATTGTCATAATTATTTTTATCATTATTGTTATCAACACTATTATAATTATTGTTATCATCACTATTATCATTATTGTTATCATCACTATTATCATTATTGTTATCATCACTATTATCATTATTGTTATCATCACTATTATCATTATTGTTATCATCACTATTATCATTATTGTTATCATCACTATTATCATTATTGTTATCATCACTATTATCATTATTGTTATCATCACTATTATCATTATTGTTATCAAAACTATTATCATTATTGTTATCATCACTATTATCATTATTGTAATCATCACTATTATCATTATTGTTATCATCACTATTATCATTATTGTTATCATCACTATTATCATTATTGTTATCATCACTATTATCATTATTGTTATCATCACTATTATCATTATTGTTATCATCACTATTATCATTATTGTTATCAAAACTATTATCATTATTGTTATCATCACTATTATCATTATTGTTATCATCACTATTATCATTATTGTTATCATCACTATTATCATTATTGTTATCATCACTATTATCATTATTGTTATCATCACTATTATCATTAAGTTTATCATAATTGTCATCATCACTATTAACATTATTGTTATTTTTATCGCTAGTTTTATCATTATTGTTATCGTTAATTTCATCAATATTTTAATCATTATTATTATCATCATTTTTATCATTCTTGTAATAATAATTTTTTTATCTCTATTTCTATTATTCTTTATCATTATTGTTATCATTCTTGGTATCATTATCATTACTATTATCATTATTGTTATTATTGTTATCATTATTGTTATCATTATTGTTATCATTATTTTCATCATTATTCTTATCATTATTCTTATCATTATTCTTATCATTATTCTTATCATTATTCTTATCATTTTTCTTATCATTATTCTTATCATTTTTCTTGTCATTATTCTTATCATTATTTTTATCATTATTCTTTTCATTTTTCTTATCATTATTCTTATCATTATTCTTATCATTATTCTTATCATTATTTTTATCATTATTCTTATCATTATTCTTTTCATTATTCTTTTCATTATTCTTATCATTATTGTTATCATTATTCCTAAGATTATTCTTATCCTTATTCTTATCATTATTCTTATCATTATTCTTATAATTATTCTTATCATTATTCCTATCATTATTCCTATCATTATTCTTAGCATTATTCTTAGCATTATTCTTAGCATTATTCTTAGCATTATTCTTAGCATTATTCTTAGCATTATTCTTAGCATTATTCTTAGCATTATTCTTAGCATTATTCTTAGCATTATTCTTAGCATTATTCTTAGCATTATCCTAGCATTATTCTTAGCATTATTCTTAGCATTATTCTTAGCATTATTCTTAGCATTATTCTTAGCATTATTCTTAGCATTATTCTTAGCATTATTCTTAGCATTATTCTTAGCATTATTCTTAGCATTATTCTTAGCATTATTCTTAGCATTATTCTTAGCATTATTCTTAGCATTATTCTTAGCATTATTCTTAGCATTATTCTTAGCATTATTCTTAGCATTATTCTTAGCATTATTCTTTGCTTTTTTCTTAACTTTCTTCTTAGCTTTATTCCTTAGCATTATTCTTTGCTATATTCTTGCATTATTATTAGCATTAATCTTATTCTTTAGCATTATTCTTAGCATTATTCTTAGCATTATTCTTAGCATTATTCTTAGCATTATTCTTAGCATTATTCTTAGCATTATTCTTAGCATTATTCTTAGCATTATTCTTAGCATTATTCTTAGCATTATTCTTAGCATTATTCTTAGCATTATTCTTAGCATTATTCTTAGCATTATTCATAGCATTATTCTTAGCATTATTCTTAGCATTATCCTTAGCATTATTCTTATCATTTTTCTTATCATTATTTTAATCATTATTCTTATCATTATTCTTATCATTATTCTTATCATATTCTTATCATCATTCTTATCATTA
>NW_028234442.1:26149596-26152096 GCF_977035675.1 Penaeus japonicus
GTGATGCACTTATATATTCATCTCCCGAAGAAAGGTTCATCTGGGCTGATTAAGAGAATATAACTGTGAAATTAGACTAGGTGAGATGCTATCATCAGTCTTGGACGAGTGCTGGATCTAGTCATGGTAAATTGAAGTCATGCACTAAATACGCACTCTCCCAGTCTGAGATATACAATCGAGCATCCTAAGAGGGCTTCATGTCGGTCGTTGAAGCCCAGGTGAACCTTTCCCAGTGATGCAATTTGTTATTCATCTTCCGAGGAAAGGTTCATCTGGGCTGATTAAGAGAATATAACTGTGAAATTAGACTAGGTAAGATATTATCATCAGACTTGGACGAGTGCTTGATCTAGTCATGGTAAATTGAAATCATGCACTAGATACGGACTCTCCCAGTCTGAGATATACATTTAAGCATCCTAAGGTGGCTTCATGTCGTTCGATGAAGCCCAGGTGAACCTTTCCCAGTGATGCACTTATATATTCATCTCCCGAAGAAAGGTTCATCTGGGCTGATTTAAAAAAAAGTGCAAAGATTGCTGCCTTTTCTAGTGATGTAGTTTGCTATTCATCCTCCTGTGACGCTTTTGTGAAGCCCAGGTGAACCTCTCCCAGTGATGTAGTTATCAAGGCATCCTCCGGAGAAAGGTTAACCTGGGCTAATGATGATATCATTGTAGAAACGTTCATCGGGTACTAGGTGAGATGCTATCATCAGACTTGGACGAGTGCTGGATCTAGTCATGGGAAATTAAAATCATGCACTAGATAAGCACTCTCCCAGTCTGAGATATACAATCAAGGATCCTAAGGTGGCTTCATGTCGTTCGATGAAGCCCAGGTGAACCTTTCCCAGTGATGCCTTTTGTTATTCATCTTCCGAGGAAAGGTTCATCTGGGCTGATTAAGAGAATATTGTACAATCATTGCTGCATTAACCACATTTTATACACGAATGAAGGACTCAGATCATCCCTAATGGCCCGTTTCGATTGCCTATTACCGACTCGAACCCCGAGTTCCCACGCGTCTACTAGGAATAAAATAACATAACATATTAAATTAATTTATATACGATTTATATTAGGAATAATCTGTAAATGCATTTGTAGAAGGATATTTTATACACTATTGATATATGTGAAACTTTATTTAATATCATTTTTTTGCGTCCGTATGAAGCAAATCGTATAATATCGAATAATATCCTATTATTCATCTACAGCACAAGAGTACTAAGGAGTGCAAGGACAGCTTTGCATTATTAAGTATTCCTTTTCAGGACTATGATGCTTCCATTGTCCCTTCACTCTCCCATTCACTGGCGACCTAAGTTTAAACCTTTAGAGGTCTTCCTGTCTTCCTTAGCACTTCTTTATGGTTGTGTTCATATATTGTTATATTGAAGAAAAAGGGATCTGCGTAATCAAATCCACCAATATAGTTCATAAGGCATATTTGATCGTATCTACGTAAACAAACAAGAAAGTCGGAGCTCCTACCTACAGAGTGAGTATGTGGAGAGATTTTATCGTTTTCTTCTAATGAATGAATACTTACTAAAATATTGTGTGTGTGTGTATGTGTGTGTGTTTATGTATACTCACACAAAGAGAATATATATATATATATATATATATATATATATATATATATATATATATATATATATATATATATATATATATATATATATATATATATATATATATATACACACACACACACACACACACACACGCACACACACACATATATATATATATATATACACACACACATATACATTACTATTATTGATCTTGTTGTTATAATTACCAATATCTTTATTACTTTTATCATTATTTCAATTATAATAATTTTTAGTTATTACTTTTACCATTCCTATCATTATTAGCGTTTTCATTAATGTTATTATTACTAACATTTTTAATGTTAACGAAGGACATTTCATATTCTGTTGAATGATTCATGTATAAGTCATCAATATCTTTGATGTTTGATTATTCTTCATTATCTTTCGCCCATGGTGAACCTTTAACAGTGATGTAGTTTTTTATTCATGTTGCGAAGAAAGTTTAATCCGGTCTAATTAAAAGACTGTTGCACAAACATTGATGCATTGCAATCCCTAAGGACCCATTTCCACTGGCTATTACCGATTCGAACTGCGAAAGAGAATAACATGATATAATCTTACTTATAAATATAATGAATAATCTATATGTCTGTTCATCAAAGGACATTTCATACTCTTCTGATGTAAAAGTCTATTTGAGTATATATGTAATAAATTATTTGAGGATATATGTAATAAATTATTTGAGGATATATGTAATAAATTATTTGAGGATATATGTAATAAATTATTTGAGGATATATGTAATAAATTATTTGAGGATATATGTAAAACAATATTTGAGGATATATGTAAAAAAAATATTTGAGGATATATGTAAAAAAAAATATTTGAGGATATATGTAAAAATGCATTTAA
>NW_028234442.1:26214549-26216608 GCF_977035675.1 Penaeus japonicus
AGGGGGGTTTCGTGATTTTTTGCGTCGTAAATAAGTGGTTTTAAAAGATTTTTCTTCATATATTAAAATTTATATTATATAATATTTATATATAAATATTTTTAAAATTGGGTTTGGCAAAGGGCAAAAAATTTAAAATTTTGAGTGGATTTATAGGTTTTTTTTTTTTTTTTGTTTTTTTTTACAAAAGGGGCGGTTCAAAGTAAAAAGGGGTTTGTACCTTATTTACTCTATGAAAAAGCCTACGAAAGAGCTGTAAAAAACCCGGGCGTCACCGTTCCTAGATTTTATCTTACCTAGATTCAATGTGGAAGTGGTACAGGATAATGAAAACTGTTTACGCAAAAGGATTTCAGTTAAAGGGTTTTATTCGTATGGCTTATTTTATCGGGATTTATCCCACGTCGGATTAACAAAGGATCCCTTTCCCTTTTGGAAAATATTTGCATCATGGTTAGGGTTGCGTAAACTTTGATAAAGATTTTTAAAAGGGGAAAGAAGAAAAAAAAGAAGAAGAAGAAGGGAAAGATATTGGCTCTGTTCAAAAAAAAATAGATTCCTACTTTTCCTTCTTTTACCCAGCTATGAAGAAAAAATTAAATTGTTTTGTCATCAAAAAAAATTTAAAGATTTTCCTTTTGTATTCGAGTATTTTTCACACAGTTTTATCTTTTGCAAAAATCACTTTCTTCCGGTATTCCTTTCGCTGAAGTCTTCTTTTTCACTCTTCTTTTTTTAGCAATTTTCCGGCTGGGCTAACATTTTTTTTTTATTCACTTCAGCTCTTTCTTTTTAAACTTTTCAGGAAACATATAATTATTTTTTAATTTTCTTGCATTCCCTAATTTTTCCCCCATCGGTTTCCGAATCCACAAACTTAAACTTATAAATTTTTTTACATTACCGATTCCATTTCCTTGCCCGGTTCGAAAATGTCTTGCAAAGGCATTTCGTATCGGGGTTTTAAAAACTTCTTGTCAGATTTTGTTGCTGCATTGCCTCACCCCCACATAAGATTATCTTTTATCTTTGTATTTTTTTAAAGACAGAATTTGCTTTTTACCACACTTTATTGTACCATTTTTTTAAAAACTTGTTAATCGTGATTAAAAATTTAACCCCTAAGATTTGAACTAAATATTTCAAGAGGGATCACTTTGTTCCCATTTTCTTCAAATAAACTAATTTCCTAAGTTCATACCAAAGATAGAATCTCAACAACCAAAAATAACGGTTTTTTTCATCTATTTTACCACAAACCAGCCTACCTTTCCCCCACCCTTTCCCTATTTCTCCCACTTCCTCTAAGGAAGCAGCCTCAAAAACCCCTTTTCCCAACCCACATCCTGGGCAGCGGGTTTCGAAAAGGAAAACGTTTTCATTTCGAAAGTTATTTTTTACGTTCCCCCTTGCCATTTTATCGGGCCAAAAATGCCGGACTAGCAACAAAAAAGCGGTAACAAACTTTAAGGCGGACTGAAATTCCCTTTACCGTTGGGTTTTTGGGGAATTTCATTTGGGGCGGGACAGACGCTTTGTGAGAGGACGCGCTGGGGTTTGCATTTAGGGGGGCCAAGTTTTTCGTAAAAGGGGAAGTGTCTTCGGGCGACCCTTCGTTTTTGCTGCATACCTAAAAAACTTTATGGGGTGGTATTGAAAATAGTTTTATATGTTTGTATATAAAATTTTTATAATATAACTAATATAAATTATATGAATATATATATAAATATTATATTTTAAATTTTATAATAATATTGTTTAAATATATATATATATATATTTTAAATTATATTTTATATAAAAATGAAATTAATTATATATATTTTATTTATAAATTATATATATATATATAATTTTATTTAATTTAATATTTTGCTTTTTTTTTCTTTTCCTCAATCTCTCTCCCCTCTCCTCTCTCCCTCTCTCTCTCTCTTTCCCCTCTCTCCCCTTCTCTCTCTCCCCTCTCTTTCTCTCCCTCTCTCTCTCCTCCTCTTTCTCCCTCTCTCCTTTCTCTTTTTTTATTAATTTTATATATATATTATAAAAAAATTTTATA
>NW_028234442.1:26216708-26267657 GCF_977035675.1 Penaeus japonicus
CGTTAGAGCCATTCTGATAACGAAACGGATTACAGTTAAATGCTCTGATTTTTGTTATATTAAAGGAAAAAACAATTGCGAGAAAAAAGTTGCAAGAAAAAAGAAAATGACGATCCTGAAAAAAATAAGAATGCTTAAAATTCACGATACAGGCATTCTGATAACGAAACGGATTACAGTTAAATGCGCTGATTTTCGTTATATTAGAGGAAAAAGCAATGGCGAGTAAAAAAGTGCAAGAAAAAAAAATGACGATCCTGAAAAAAAAACGGAAAATGCTTAAAATAAACATTAGAGGCATTCTGATAACGAAACAGATTACAGTTAAATGCGCTGATTTTCGTTATATCAAAGGAAAAAGCAATTGCGAGAAAAAAGGTGCAAGAAAAAAAAATGACGATCCTGAAAAAAAACCCGAAAATGCTTAAAATAACCGTTAGAGGCATTCTGATAACGAAACGGATTATAGTTACATGCGCTGATTTTCGTTATATTAAGGGAAAAAGCAATTGCGAGAAAAAAGGTGCAAAAAAAAAAAAAAAAAAAAAAGACGATCCTGAAAAAAAAACCGAAAATGCTTAAAATAACCGTTAGAGGCATTCTGATAACAAAACAGATTACAGTTAAATGAATAAAAAAAAAATGACGATCCTGAAAAAAAAACCGAAAATGCTTAAAATTCACGTTAGAGGCATTCTGATAACGAAACGGATTACAGTTAAATGCGCTAATTTTCGTTATATTAAAGGAAAAAGCAATTGCGACAAAAAAGATGCAAAAAAATGACTATCCTGAAAAAAACCCGAAAATGTTTAAAATACACGTTAGACGCATTCTGATAACGAAACGGATTACAGTTAAATGCGCTAATTTTCGTTATATTAAAGGAAAAAGCAATTGCGAGAAAAAAGGTGCAAGAAAAGAAAATGACGATCCTGAAAAAGAAACGAAAATGCTGAAAATAGACGTTAGAGGGATTCTGATAACGAAACGGATTAGAGTTAAATGCACTGATTTTCGTTATATTAAAGGAAAAAAGCAATTGCGAGAAAAAAGTTGCAAGAAAAAAAAAATTACGATCCTGAAAAAAAAAATGAAAATGCTCCAAATACACGTTAGAGGCATTTTGATTACGAAACAGATTACAGTTAAATGCGCTGATTTTCGTTATATTAAAGGAAAAAGGAATTGCGAGAAAAAAGGTGCAAGGAAAAAAAAAATGACGATCCTGAAAAAAAACGAAAATGCTTAAAATACACGTTAGAGCCATTCTGATAACGAAACGGATTACAGTTAAATGCACTGATTTTTGCTATATTAAAGAAAAAAGCAATTGCGAGAAAAAAGGTGCAAAAAAAAAAAAAAAAAAAAAAAAAGACGATCCTGAAAAAAAACGAAAAAGATTGAAAAACAAGTTAGAGCCATTCTGATAACGAAACGGATTACAGTTAAATGCGCTGATTTTTGTTATATTAAAGAAAAAAGCAATTGCGAGAAAAAAGGTGCAAGAAAAAAAAATGACGATCCTGAAAAAAAAACGAAAATGCTTAAAATACACGTTAGAGGCATTCTGATAACGAAACGGATTACAGTTAAATGCGCTGATTTTCGTTATATTAAAGGAAAAAGCAATTGCGAGAAAAAAGGTGAAGAAAAAAAAATGACGATCCTGAAAAAAAAAACTGAAAATGCTTAAAATACACGTTAGAGGCATTCTGATAACGAAACGGATTACAGTTAAATGCGCTGATTTTCTTTACATTAGAGGAAAAAGATATTGCGAGAAAAAAGGTGCAAGAAAAAAAAATGACGATCCTGAAAAAAAAAACGATAATGCTTAAAATACACGTTAGAGCCATCTAATAACGAAACAGATTACAGTTAAATGCACTGATTTTCGTTATATTAAAGGAAAAAGCAATTGCAAGAAAAAAATGACGATCCTGAAAAAAAACGAAAATGCTTAAAATACACGTTAGAGGCATTCTGATAACGAAACAGATTACAGTTAAATGCGTTGATTTTCGTTATATTAAAGGAAAAAGCAATTGCGACAAAAAAGGTGCAAGAAAAGAAAATGACGATCCTGAAAAAGAAACGAAAATGCTGAAAATAGACGTTAGAGGGATTCTGATAACGAAACGGATAAGTGTTAAATGCACTGATTTTCGTTATATTAAAGGAAAAAAGCAATTGCAAGAAAAAAGTTGCAAGAAAAAAAAAATTACGATCCCGAAAAAAAAATGAAAATGCTCCAAATACACGTTAGAGGCATTTTGATTACGAAACAGATTACAGTTAAATGCGCTGATTTTCGTTATATTAAAGGAAAAAGGAATTGCGAGAAAAAAGGTGCAAGGAAAAAAAAAATGACGATCCTGAAAAAAAACGAAAATGCTTAAAATACACGTTAGAGCCATTCTGATAACGAAACGGATTACAGTTAAATGCACTGATTTTTGCTATATTAAAGAAAAAAAGCAATTGCGAGAAAAAAGGTGCAAAAAAAAAAAAAAAAAAAATGACGATCCTGAAAAAAAACGAAAATGCTTGAAATACAAGTTAGAGCCATTCTGATAACGAAAAGGATTACAGTTAAATGCATTGATTTTTGCTATATTAAAGAAAAAAGCAATTGCGAGAAAAAAGGTGCAAGAAAAAAAAATGACGATCCTGAAAAAAAAAACGAAAATGCTTAAAATACACGTTAGAGGCATTCTGATAACGAAACGGATTACAGTTAAATGCGCTGATTTTCGTTATATTAAAGGAAAAAGCAATTGCGAGAAAAAAGGTGAAGAAAAAAAAATGACGATCCTGAAAAAAAAAAACTGAAAATTCTTAAAATACACGATAGAGGCATTCTGATAACGAAACGGATTACAGTTAAATGCGCTGATTTTCGTTACATTAGAGGAAAAAGATATTGCGAGAAAAAAGGTGCAAGAAAAAAAAATGACGATCCTGAAAAAAAAACGATAATGCTTAAAATACACGTTAGAGCCATCTAATAACGAAACAGATTACAGTTAAATGCACTGATTTTCGTTATATTAAAGGAAAAAGCAATTGCTAGAAAAAAATGACGATCCTGAAAAAAAACGAAAATGCTTAAAATACACGTTAGAGGCATTCTGATAACGAAACAGATTACAGTTAAATGCGTTGATTTTCGTTATATTAAAGGAAAAAGCAATTGCGAGAAAAAAGGTGCAAGAAAAAAAAAATGAGGATCCTGAAAAAAACCCCGAAAATGCTTAAGATACACGTTAGAGCCATTCTGATAACGAAACGGATTACTGTTAAATGCACTGATTTTTGTTATATTAAAGGAAAAAGTAATTGTGAGAAAAAAGGTGCAAGAAAAAAAAATGACGATCCTGAAAAAAACACGAAAATGCTCAAAATAAACGTTAGAGGCATTCTGATAACGAAACAGATTACAGTTAAATGCGTTGATTTTCGTTATATTAAAGGAAAAAGGAATTGCGAGAAAAAAGGTGCAAGGAAAAAAAATGACGATCCTGAAAAAAAAACCGAAAATGCTTAAAATACACGTTAGAGGCATTCTGATAACGAAACAGATTACAGTTAAATCCGTTGATTTTCGTTATATTAAAGGAAAAAGGAATTGCGAGAAAAAAGGTGCAAGGAAAAAAAATGACGATCCTGAAAAAAAACCCGAAAATGCTTAAAATACACGTTAGAGCCATTCTGATAGCAAAACGGATTACAGTGAAATGCATTGATTTTTGTTATATTAAAGGAAAAAGCAATTATGGGAAAAAAGTTGTAAGAAAAAAAAAATTATGTTCCTGAAAAAAAACCGAAAATGCTTAAAATTACACTTTAGAGGCATTCTGATAACGAATGGGATTACAGTTAAATGCGATGATTTTCGTTATATCGCAAATTGAATTGAGAGAAAAAGGGGAAGGAAAAAGTAAAAAGAAAAAAAAAATGATCCCAAAAATGCCAAAGATGATTAAAATACATATTAGAACTATTTTGATAATTAAAATGATCATAGCTAAATATGCAGATTATTGTTATATTGGAGTAAGAAGAAATTGACAGAAAAAGGGGGAAAAAATACAACTACTAAATACGATCCTAAAAATATGAAAGATGATGAGAATACAAATTAGAACTATTCTGATAATGAAAAAGATTACAACTAAATACGCTGATTGTCGTTATAATAGAACAAAAATTAATTCAGAGAAAAAAGGGGAACAAAAAAAGCAACGATCCTAAAAATACCAAAGATGATTAAAATGCAAATTAGAACCATCTTGATAATGAAAGGGATTATATCTAAATATAATGATTATCGTTATATTAGAGCAAAAAATAATTGAGAGAAAAAGAAAATACAAATTAGAACCAATTTGATAATGAAAAGGATTATAGTTAAATCCGCTGATTATCGTTGTATTAGAGTGAAAAAGAATTGAGAGAAAAAAGGGTGAAAATGCAACTACTAAATACGATCCTAAAAATACCAAAGATGATAGAAAATAAAAATTATAACTATAAGCGATAGCCTTATATTTGAGCAAAAAGGAATTGAGAGAAAACAAGGAAAAGGAAGGAAAAATAAAGAATGATCTTAAAAATACCAAAGATGATTAAAATACAAATCAATACTAAATGCCATCCTAAAAATACTAAAGACGATGATGACATATATCAAAACCATCCTGATAATGAAAAGGACTATAGTTAAATGCGCTGATTATCGTTATATTCAACGGAATAGAGAAAGAAAATACCAAAGGTGATAAAGATACAAATTAGAACCATTCTGATAATGAAAAGGACTATAGTTAAAAGCGCTGATTACCGTTATATGAGAATAAAAAGAAATTGAGAGAAAAAGGGGAAAGAAAAAATGCAACTACTAGTTGCGATTCTAAAAATACCAAAGATGATAAAAAATATAAATCAGGACTATTCTGATAATAATTCTGATCATAATAATTATCACCGTCAGCATCCCCATCAATAATTTTCATTTTCTTTTGTGATAAGCGATAGCCTTAGAGTGTAGCGTATTGTTACAAATACTTTCCTTCGGATATCATCATGATCATCACCATTACCTCCATGAACATCATTATCATCATCATTGTAACCATCAGCAGCAGCCTGAGAAACATCATATTTTTTTTCTTTTTTTTTCTAAATTGCATAGAATACCAGATACCTATGGCGAATAGAGCAACTATTTGTTCTTTGGATATTCTATCGTTATCAACATTATTCTCATAATTATCATTATCATCAATATCAGTATTACTATTGTTAGTATTATCATATTTTTTAACATTTTTATTATCATTATCATCATCATTATCGTCATCATTACCATTACAATTATCATCATCATCATAAGAATCATTAATAACATCATCAACAATTATTATCCTTATTAATATTTTGATGGTAACCTTTAGCGAGTAAATGAAATGCAATGGGTGTTTACCGTAGAGTTTAGCACATATATCCTGCATATATTTCATCATCTTCACTACCATTATTATCCTCATCAGCAGCATCAATATCATTACCACCATCATTATCATCATCATCATAGTCATCATCTTCATCAGTACCATTTTCATCATCAGCATTATCATCATTATCATAAAAATCATTATCATCAGCAGCAGCATCAATATCATCATCGCCATCACCCTCATCGTCATCATCTTCAGCAGCAGTAGCAGCATCAGCAGCATCAGCATCATAATCATCAGCATCATCATCATCATTATCATAAAAATGATCAACCTAATAAAATTACAATTTCTTTCTTATTCTTGCAGATTACTAGCAACCAGTAACGACTGAATGAAATGTGATAAGCGATAGCATCAGAATGCAGCGTATTGTTACAAATAGTTTCCTTCGGATATCATCATCATCACCATTACCTCCATCAACATCATTATCATCATCGTAACCATCAAGGATAAGGATAAGCCAGATTTGCGGAGCAGATACTACGCCGGGCTTGTATGCGCTGTGCCAACGATTGTTGACTCGATCTGAGCTTGGTCCTTACCCAACGCAGTGCCCAGCTACGTCAGTAACCGCCAGGTGACAGTGGAAACTCACGAGTTTGGGCGGGACTCGATCTGCCGACCACGGGGACACGATCTGTCGACGCGCTACCACTGAGCTACCAGACGGCTCCGTAACCATCAGCAGCATCATCATATTTTTTTTCTTTTTATTCTAAATTGCTTAGAATACCAAATACTTATGACGAGTAGATGAAATACATATCCTTTGGATATTCTATCGCAATTAACATTATCCTCATCATTATCATTATCATCATTATCAATATCACTATTGTTAGTATTATCATTATTTTAATCTTCTTTATTATCATTATCATCCTCATCATCATCATCACTGTAGTGGAGCAGGACGCCCTATATCTGTAGCGAATAGGCGTAGTACCGTTGAATACCAAATAGGCGTCCTACCTACCAATAAATGTAGTGTGCAGGTGTACGGAATGGCAGTACAATGGCTCAAAGCAAGATGAGTATAATAAGGAGACGTTTGATGATGAGTATATGCATAGAATTAGCCCGCTTGGCACGTCACTCTTCCTTTGCTGCCACCACCCAGTTATCTGCGTCTGGGAACGTCATGTGTTTGTGGGGGTGTAAGAATCGTGTGCAAGAGAGTATAAGGGAAAAACAGGAGTGTGGGCGTGGATGTATGTGTGTATAATATGCGTGTATGAAAGGGGTTTGGTAGCGTGCGAACCGAGGGGGCGTGTATGGGATGTGTGAATGTACGAACGAATAACTCAACGAATGTGTGAGCGAGTAAACAGTTGAGAGACTCCGTGCTTAAACCGACTCGATGTGTACTAATTATTCCTACGTGTGCGATCCTTCAGAGTAATCAACATGTAGCTGGAGATTTCAACCATATGTAAATAGTAATCCGAGAGTCCATCATCTGCATCGACTCCAACTCTCAGGTAAGTAGTAATCGTCTTTAAAAGCAATGAGACCAGCTTCCAGGTAAGTACATAATTTTTTTCTGTGACCAAATTTCTAAATAACTTATAAATGAATAGGCCAGGAGTATATCCATCACTCATTGACATATACTGGTGTAATAAATTTCATTTGATGATTATTTTAACGTATGCTCAAAGTCAATACCTGCCAGTATTTTCAAGATGGAATTGTATTGTTATAGCATTGTTAATTTCTTTCTTCCTTTTCAGATACAGTATCCAAATTAATCTTTCTTTTTTGGCTAGAATGATTAGATAATTCTCTTCAGATGGAAAGGTGAAATTGATCTCTTCGGTTCAGATACAATATTCAGATTAATACTTTTCTCCAGTTTTAAGGTAAAGTATTTCGTACCATCCTTGAGCCAAAGTATCCACAATGAGAAATGAATTAAAATGATTTAAAATGAACACATAAACTTTAAAATGATAATAATTCACTCGGTATCTAAAATATATGATTCAAAAACACTTCATAGGTAATTTCGTTTATCATGTGCAGAAATACCGTAATCATTAAATAACAGAACAATTGACATACATGTAAAAATAAATAAACTTTATAGTTGTTGGCCTTTGCTCCACAAACGTTCACTCTTAGACACCATTCAAGATGTCACATATATATATATATACTTATAGAAATACCCCATGGTATACGAACAGTGGCAAAAAGGATCTTAACCAACACAATAAAGATAGATGAATAGCGAAACGGATCAACTCAGAAATCGAGGTTGATGTCGCCCCAATAAAATTAATCTAAAATGAATGTGGAGGCGTAAATACAGGAATGATACTAGACAAATTCCTAAATAAGGAATATAGATTAACTTAATAATTGACATAAAATAACTGCGTATAGGGGCAAGCAGTTATATACAAATCAAAGAAACTAACTATTAGCTCGACTAATATAAATAAAATATGGCGAATCGACGCAATCACATAGATGGCACCACAATATATAGTTTTCTGCAGAATTTAGTTACGAATAGAATAAAAAGAAGGCACTTTGTCTATGTTATAGCTGTTATTAATGTTGATGCAATAATCACCACTCTCGACCTGAATTTCACAACTGTACATGACCAATAACTTATCTGATTGCTGGACGAGATGGAAAAATCAGCCAGGGTACTCGAAGAGAGAGAACAGAGCTTTCTGACAAGACAAACGTGTTGAACAAAGGCTGGAAGCGGACCCCGCTGGAAGCCCACGTAGCTGCTCTTATATACAGAGCTTTTGAATTATCTTAAAATACTACGTAAAAGTAGATAAACACGTAAAATAACTAAAAATGAAATACTATTCTTAAAATGGAATCAGTGAAAAATAAAAATGACTTTTAAAACGCAGAGGCAGAATTAACGTAAATAAAAACTAACCCGATTGTAAACAAAAGAATGTCAGGAATGAAATACGCTAAAAAGGCGTATAAGCTCTTAAAACTGAAAAAAATAAGCAAAAATGCGAAACCGATTAAACGTCTAAAGATGCTGCTGCTTAAGAAACTACCCCCGACCTTCTCTATGCAATAAAAGCTCGAATATTCTGTGTACAAGAGATTACAAAGGGGTCACTGGTGTTTCAATATTGCTTTCTCGCTCAAGATACGTGCCTGCAAAGTCATTGAATTCAATTTCGATCTTATTTGAAGAAGGGCGAAACTTTATGTAACGTAACCGAGGGCGACTGCGCTTGGACCGCGACAAATGATACTACCAAAAATACCAAAGATACTAAAAATACCCATTGTTACCATTTTGATAACGAAAAGGAGTACAGTTGAATTCGCTGATCATCGTTATATTATAGCAAAAAAGAATTCAGAGAAAAAAGGGGAAATAAAAAAAAGATAAATATATACAAATCTCCCGAAAATACCGATAATGCTTAAAATACCTATTTTAACCATTTTGATAACGAAATAAAAGAAAGATAGATATATACAAATCTCACGAAAATACCAAAGATGCTGAAAATACACGATAGAGCCATTCTGACAATGTAAAGGATAATAGCTAAATACGCTGATTATCGCTGTATTAGAGCAAAACATAAATGAGAGAAAAAAGTGGAACAAAATATAATACTGATACTACTAAAAATACCACAGATGCTAAAAATACGTATTTTAACCATTTTGATAACGAAAAGGAGTACAGTTAAATGCGCTGATGATCGTTATATTATAGCAAAAAGGAATTGAGAGGAAAAAAGGGAAATAAGAAAAATTAACAATATATACAAATCTCCCGAAAATACCAAAAATGATTAAAATACAAGTTAGAGCTATTCTGATAATGTAAAGGAATATAGCTAAATACGCTGATTATCGTTATATTATAGCAATAATAATGATACTACAAAAATACAAAACTGCTAAAAATACCTATTTTTTTTGATAAGTAAAAGGAGTACAGTTAAATGCGCTGATTATAGTTATATTATAGCAAAAAGGAATTGAGAGAAAAAAGGGGAAATAAAAACAATGATAAATATATACAAATCTCCCGAAAATACCAAAGATGCTTAAGATGCTAGAGCCATTCTGATAATGTAAAAAGGATAATAGCTAAATACGCTGATTAGCATTATATGAGAGAAAAACATAAATGAGAGAAAAAAGGGGGAAAAAATAATGATTCCACCAAAAATACCATAGATGTTGAAAAAACATATTTTAACCATTTTCATAACGAAAAGGAGAACAGTTAAATGTGCTGATTATCGTTATATTATACAGGAAAGGACTTTAGAGAAAAAGGGGGAAATAAAAAAAACTTAAATATATAAAAAATCTCCTCCCCCAACCCCCCCAAAAAAGGCTTAAGATACACGTTAGAGCCATTCTGATAAAGGATTATAGCTAGATTATCGTTATCGTTATATTGGAGCAAAAAATAAATTAGAGAAAAAAAGGGGGGAGGGGATAATAATGTTACTATTAAGAATACCAAAGATGCTAAAAATACCCATTTTAACCATTTTGATAACGATAAGGAGTACAGTTAAATGCACTGATTATCGTTATATTATGCAAAAAGTAATAGAGAGAAAAAAGGGGAAATAAAAAAAATGATAAATATATACAAATCTCCCGAAAATACCAAAAATGCTTTAAACACACGTTCGAGCCATTCTGATAATGCAAAGGATTATAGCAAAATACGCTGATTTTCGTTATATTAGAGCAAAACATAAAAAATAGAAAAAGGGGGATAAAAAATAAAAATAATATTACCAAAAACACCAAAGATGATAAAATGACCTATTTTAACCATTTTGATAACGATAAGGAGTAGAGTTAAATGCACTGATTATCATTATATTATAGCAAAAAGGAATTGAGAGAAAAAAGCGGGAAAAGAAGAAATGATAAATAGATACGAATCTCCCGAAAATACCAAAAATGCTTAAAATACACGTTAGAGCCATGCTGATAATGTAAAGGAGGACAGTTAAATGCGCTGATTATCGTTATATTATAGCAAAAAGGAATTGAGAGAAAAAGGGGAAAAAAAAGATAAATATATACGAATCTCACGAAAATACCAAAAATGCTTAGAATACACGTTAGAGCCGTTCTGATAATGCAAAGGAGTACAGTTAAATGCACTGATGATCGTTATATTAGAGCAAAAATGAATTGAGAGAACAAAGGGGATATCCAAAAAAAAAAAAAAAAAAAAATCCTAAATATATACACATCTCCCGATAATAACAAAGATGCTAAAAATACCCATCTGAACCCTTTTGATAACGAAAAGGAGTACAATTAAATGCGCTGATGATCGTTATATTATAGCAAAAAGTTTTTATTTTTATTTTTTTTTAAAAAATTGCGAAAAAAAGGTGAAAAAAAAAAAATGCACGATCCTAAAAAAAAAAAAAAAAAAAAAACTTAAAATACACATTAGATCCATTCTGATAATGAAATGGATTACAGTTAAATGCGCTGATTTTCGGTTTATCAAAGGAAACAGCAATTGCGAGAAAAAAGGTGCAAGAAAAAAAAAATCACAATACTGAAAAAAAGCGAAAAATGCTTGATATACACGTTAGAGCCATTCTGATAATGAAACGGATTACAGTTAAATGCGCTTATTTTCGGCATATTAAAGGAAAAATGGATTGCGAGAAAAAATGTGCAGGAAAAAAAAAATGCACGATCCTGAAAAAAAGCCAAAAATGCTTAAAATACACGTTAGAGCCATTCTGATAATGAAACGGATTACAGTTAAATGCGCTAATTTTCGTTATATTAAATGAAAAAGCAATTGCGAGAAAAAAGGTGCAAGAAAAAAGAAATACATTATCCTGAAAAAAAACCAAAAATGCTTAAAACACACGTTACAGATATACTGTTAATGAAACGGATTAGAATTAAATGCGCTGATGTTCGTTATATTAAAGGAAAAAGCAATTGCGAGAAAAAAGATGCATGAAAAAAAATGCACGATCATGAAAAAAAAAAAAAAATGCTTAGAATACACGTTGGGGCCATTTTGATAATGAAACGGATTACAGTTAAATGCGCTTATTTTCGGCATATTAAAGGAAAAATGGATTGCGAGAAAAAATGTGCAGGAAAAAAAAAAATGCACGATCCTGAAAAAAGCCAAAAATGATTAAAATGCACGTTAGAACCATTCTGATATTTCATTATCGAAATGGCTATAACGTGTATTTTAAGCATTTTTTTCAAGATCGTATAAATTACTTGCATTTTTTTCTTGCACCCTTTTCATCGGAATTGCCTTTTCCTTTAATATAACGAAAATCACCGCATTTAACTGTAATCCGTTTCATTATCAGAATGGTTCTAAGGTGTATTTTAAGCAATTTTTTTTTTCTTTTCAAGATCGTCTATATTACTTGCATATTCATTTTTTTTTCTTGCTGCCTTTTTGTCGCAATTGCCTTTTCCTATAATCTAACGAAAATCAGCGCATTTAAATGTAATCCGTTTCATGATCAGAATGTCTCTAACGTGTATTTTAAAAAAATTTACTTTATTTTTTTCAGGATCGTGCATCTTTTTTTTCTTGTACTTTTTTCGCAATTACTTTTTCCTTTTATATAACGAATATCAGCGCATTTAACTGTAATCGGTTTCATTATCATAAAGGTTCTAAGGTGTATTTTAAGCATTTTTTTCAAAATCGTATATATTACTTGCATTTTTTTTCTTCCACCCTTTTTCTCGAAATTGCCTTTTCCTTTAATATAATGAAAATCAGTGCATTTAAATGTAATCCGTTTCATTATCAGAATGGCTCTAACGTGTATTTTAAGCATTTTATTTTCAGGATCGTGCATCTTTTTTTCTTGCACTTTTTTTTCGCAATTACTTTTTCCTTTTATATAACGAATATCAGCGCATCTAACTGTAATCGGTTTCATTATCATAAAGGTTCTAAGGTGTATCTTAAGCATTTTTTTTTCAAAATCGTATATATTACTTGCATTTTTTTTCTTCCACCCTTTTTCTCGCAATTACTTTTTCCTTTAATATAACGAAAATAAGCGCATTTAACTGTAATCCGTTTCGTTATCAGAATGGTTATAACGTGTAATTTAAGCATTTTTTTTAAAGATCGTATGTATTCGTTTAGTATAACGAATATAAGCGTATTTAACTGTAATCCGTTTCATTATCAAAATAGTTCTAACGTGTTTTTAAGATTTTTCTTTTTTTTTCCATTATCTACATTTTTATTTTCTTACACCTTTTTTCTCGTAATTGCTTTTTCCTTTAATATAACGAAAATCAGTGCATTTAACTGTAATCCGTTTCGTTATCAGAATGGCTCTAACGTGTATTTAAAGCATTTTCGTTTTTTTTTCAGGATCGTCCTTTTTATTTCTTTCACCTTTTTTCTCGTAATTGCTTTTTCCTTTAATATAACGAAAATCAGTGCATTTAACTGTAATCCGTTTCGTTATCAGAATGGCTCTAACGTGTATTTTAAGCATTTTCGTTTTTTTTTTCAAAATCGTCATTTTTTTGTTCCTTGCACCTTTTTTCTCGCAATTGCCTTTTCCTTTAATATAACGAAAATCAGCGCATTTAACTGTAATCCGTTTCGTTATTAGAATGCCTCTAACGTGTAAATACAAGTTAGAGACACGATAAATGCGCCGATTTTAGTTATATTAAAGGAAAAAAAACGACGATCCTGAAAAAAAACGAAAATGCTTAAAATACACATTCTGATAACGAAACGGATTACAGTTAAATGCACTGATTTTCGTTATATTAAAAGAAAAAGCAATTGCGAGAAAAAAAGGTGAAAGAAAAAAAAATGACGATCCTGAAAAAAACCGAAAATGCTCAAAATACACGTTAGAGGCATTCTGATAACGAAACGGATTACAGTTAAATGCACTGATTTTCATTATATTATAGGAAAAAGCAATTGCGAGAAAAAAGGTGCAAGAAAAAATAATGACGACCTGAAAATAACCCGAAAATACTTAAAATACACGTTAGATGCATTCTGATAACGAAACAGATTACAGTTAAATGCTCTAATTTTCTTTATATTAAAGGAAAAAGAAATTGCGAGAAAAAAGGTGCAAGAAAAAAAAATGACGATCCTGAAAAAAAAACGAAAATGCTTAAAATACACTTTAGAGCCATTCTGATAACGAAACAGATTAAGGTTAAATGCACTGAGTTTTGTTATATCAAAGGAAAAAGCAATTGCGAGAAAAAGGTGCAAGAAAAAAAATGACGATCCTGAAAAAAACTCGAAAATGCTTAAAATACACGTTAGCGGCATTCTGATAACGAAACGGATTACAGGTAACTTCGCTTATTTTCGTTATATTAAAGGAAAAAGCAATTGCGAGAAAAAAGTTCAAGAAAAAAAAACCCGAAAATGCTTAAAATACACGTTAGAACCATTCTCATAACGAAACGGATTACAGTTAAATGCACTAATATTTGTTATATTAAAGGAAAAAACAATTGTGAGAAAAAATATTCAAGAAAAAAAAATGACGATCCTGAAAAAAACGCAAATTCTGAAAATATACGTTAGAGGCATTCTGATAACGAAACGAATTACAGTTAAATGCACTGATTTTTGTTATATTAAAGGAAAAAGCAATTGCGAGCAAAAAGGTGCAAGAAAAAAAATGACGATCCTGAAAAAAAAATGCTTAAAATACACGTTAGAGGCATTCTGATAACGAAACAGATTACAGTTAAATGCGCTGATTTTAGTTATATTAAAGGAAAATGATATTGCGAGAAAAGATGTGCAAGAAAAAAAAATGACGATCCTGAAAAAAAAAAAAAATGCTTAAAATACACGTTAGGGCCATTCTGATAACGAAACGGATTACAGTTTAATGCGCTGATTTTCGTTATATTAAAGGAAAAAGCAATTGCGAGAAAAAAGGTGCAAGAAAAAAAGGACGATCCTGAAAAAAAAACGAAAATGCTTAAAATAAACGTTAGAGCCATTCCGATAACGAAACGGATTACAGTTCAATTCATTGATTTTTGTTATGCTTAAAATAAACGTTAGAGCCATTACGATAACGAAACGGATTACAGTTCAATTCAATGATTTTTGTTATATTAAAGGAAAAAGCAATTGAGAGAAAAAAGGTGCAAGAAAAAAAGGACGATCCTGAAAAAAACCCGAAAATGCTTAAAATAAACGTTAGAGCCATTCCGATAACGAAACGGATTACAGTTAAATGCATTGATTTCTGTTATATTAAAGGAAAAAGCAATTGCGAGAAAAAAAGGTGCAAGAAAAAAGAATGACTATCCTGAAAAAAGCTGAAAATGCTTAAAATACAGGTTAGAGGTATTCTGATAACGAAACGGGTTAAAGATAAATGCCCTGATTTTCGTTATATTAAAGAAAAAACCAATTGTGAGAAAAAAGGTGCAAGAAAAAAAAATGACGATCATGAAAAAAAACAGAAAATACTTAAAATAAACGATAGAACTATTCTGATAACGAAACGGATTACAGTTAAATGCGCTGATTTTCATTATATTAAAGAAAAAAGCAATTGCGAGAAAAAGGGTGCAAAAAAAAAAATGACGATCCTGAAAAAATCCCAAAAAATGCTTAAAATACACGTAGAGGCATTCTGTTAACGAAACGGGTTACAGTTAAATGCGCCGATTTTCGTTATATTAAAGGAAAAAGCAATTGCGAGAAAAAAGGTGCAAGAAGAAAAAAATGACGATACTGAAAAAAACCGAAAATCCTTAAAATACACGTTAGAGCTATTCTGATAACGAAACGGATTACAGTTAAATGCACTGATTTTTGTTATATTAAAAGAAAAAGCAATTGCGAGAAAAAAGGTGCAAGAAAAAAAAATAACGACCCTGAAAAAAAAACGAAAATGCTTTAAATACATGTTAGAGGCATTCTGATAACGAAATGGATTACAGTTAAATGCGCTGATTTTCGTTATATTAAAGGAAAAAGCAATTGTGAGAAAAAAGGTACAAGAAAAAAAATAACGATCCTGAAAAAAAAATGCTTAAAATACACGTTAGAGGCATTCTGATAACGAAACGGATTACAGTTCAATGCGCTGACTTTTGTTGTATTAAAGGAAAAAGCAATTGCGAGAAAAAAGGTGCAAGAAAAATGAAATATGACGATCCTGAAAAAAAACCCAGAAAATGCTTAAAATACACGTTAGAGGCATTCTGATAACGAAACGGATTACAGTTAAAAGCGCTGATTTTCGTTATATTAAAGGAAAAAGCAATTGCGAGAAAAAAGGTGCAAGAAAAAAAATGACGATCCTGAAAAAAAACCCAAAAATGCTTAAAATACACGGTAGAGGCATTCTGATAACGAAACGAATTACAGTTAAATGCGCTGATTACCGTTTTATTTAAGGAAAAAGCAATTGCGAGAAAAAAGGTGAAAGAAAAAAAAAATGACGATCCTGAAAAAAAAAAACGAAAATGCTTAAAATACACGTTAGAGCCATTCTGATAACGAAACGAATTACAGTTAAATGCGCTGATTTTCGTTATATTAAAGGAAAAAGTAATTGCGAGAAAAAAGGTGCAAGAAAAAAAAAATGACGATCCTGAAAAAAACAACAAGAATTCTTAAAATTCACGATACAGGCATTCTGATAACGAAACGGATTACAGTTAAATGCGCTGATTTTTGTTATATTAAAGGAAAAAGCAATTGCGAGAAAAAAGGTGCAAGAAAAAAAAGACGATCATGAATAAAACCCGAAAATGCTTAAAATACACGTTAGAGGCATTCTGATAACGAAACAGATTACAGTTAATTGCGCTGATTTTCGTGATATTAAAGGAAAAAGCAATTGCGAGAAAAAAGGTGCAAGAAAAAAAATGACGATCTTGAAAAAAAACCGAAAATGCTTAAAATTCACGTTAGAGGCATTCTGATAACGAAACGGATTACAGTTAGATGCGCTAATTTTCGTTATATTAAAGGAAAAAGCAATTGCGACAAAAGAGATGCAAAAAAAATGACTATCCTGAAAAAAAAACCGAAAATGTTTAAAATACACGTTAGACGCATTCTGATAACGAAACGGATTACAGTTAAATGCACTGATTTTTGTTATATTAAAGGAAAAAGCAATTGCGAGAAAAAAGGTGCAAGAAAAGAAAATGACGATCCTGAAAAAGAAACGAAAATGCTGAAAATAGACGTTAGAGGGATTCTGATAACGAAACGGATTAGAGTTAAATGCACTGATTTTCGTTATATTAAAGGAAAAAAAGCAATTGCGAGAAAAAAGTTACAAGAAAAAAAAAATTACGATCCTGGAAAAAAACCCTAAAATATACGTTAGAGGCATTTTGATTACGAAACAGATTACAGTTAAATGCGCTGATTTTCGTTATATTAAAGGAAAAAAGCAATTGCGAGAAAAAAGGTGCAAGGAAAAAAAAAATGACGATCCTGAAAAAAAAAACGAAAATGCTTAAAATACACGTTAGAGCCATTCTGATAACGAAACGGATTACAGTTAAATGCACTGATTTTTGCTATATTAAAGAAAAAAAGCAATTGCGAGAAAAAAGGTGCAAAAAAGTAAAAAATGACGATCCTGAAAAAAAACCGAAAATGCTTGAAATACACGTTAGAGCCATTCTGATAACGAAAAGGATTACAGTTAAATGCATTGATTTTTGCTATATTAAAGAAAAAAGCAATTGCGAGAAAAAAGGTGCAAGAAAAAAAAAATGACGATCCTGAAAAAAAAAACGAAAATGCTTAAAATACACGTTAGAGGCATTCTGATAACGAAACGGATTACAGTTAAATGCGCTGATTTTCGTTATATTAAAGGAAAAAGCAATTGCAAGAAAAAAAATGACGATCCTGAAAAAAAAACCCGAAAATGCTTAAAATACACGTTAGAGGCATTCTGATAACGAAACGGATTACAGTTAAATGCGCTGATTTTTTGTTATAGTAAAGGAAAATGCAATTGCGAGAAAAAAGGTGTAAGAAAAAAAAATGACGATCCTGAAAAAAAAACATGAAAATGCTTAAAATACACGTTAGAGGCATTCTGATAACAAAACAGATTACACGTAAATGCGCTGATTTTCGTTATATTAAAGGAAAAAGCAATTGCGAGAAAAAATGCAAGAAAAAATAAATGACTATCCTAAAAAAAAACCAAAAATGCTTAAAATACACGTTAGAGGCATTCTAATAACGAAACGGATTACAGTTAAGATTTACAGTTATATTAAAGGAAAAACCAATTGCGACAAAAAAGATGGGAAAAAATGACTATCCTGAAAAAAAAACGAAAAAGTTTAAAATACACGTTAGACGCATTCTGATAACGAAACGGATTAAAGTTAAATGCATTGATTTTTGCTATATTAAAGAAAAAAGCAATTGCGAGAAAAAAGGTGCAAGAAAAGAAAATGACGATCCTGAAAAAGAAACGAAAATGCTGAAAATAGACGTTAGAGGGATTCTGATAACAAAACGGATTACAGTTAAATGCACTGATTTTCGTTATATTAAAGGAAAAAAGCAATTGCGAGAAAAAAGTTGCAAGAAACAAAAAATTACGATCCTGAAAAAAAAAAGAAGAAAAGGAAAAAAGACGTTAGAGGCATTTTGATTACGAAACAGATTACAGTTAAATGCGCTGATTTTCGTTATATTAAAGGAAAAAGCAATTGCGAGAAAAAAGGTGCAAGGAAAAAAAATGACGATCCTGAAAAAAAAACGAAAATGCTTAAAATACACGTTAGAGCCATTCTGATAACGAAACGGATTACAGTTAAATGCACTGATTTTTGCTATATTAAAAAAAAAAGCAATTGCGAGAAAAAAGGTGCAAAAAAAAAAAAAAATGACGATCCTGAAAAAAAACCGAAAATGCTTGAAATAGAGGTTAGAGCCATTCTGATAACGAAAAGGATTACAGTTAAATGCATTGATTTTTGCTATATTAAAGAAAAAAGGAATTGCGAGAAAAAATGTGCAAGAAAAAAAAATGACGATCCTGAAAAAAAAAACGAAAATGCTTAAAATACACGTTAGAGGCATTCTGATAACGAAACGGATTACAGTTAAATGCGCTGATTTTCGTTATATTAAAGGAAAAAGCAATTGCAAGAAAAAAAAATGACGATCCTGAAAAAAAAACCCGAAAATGCTTAAAATACACGTTAGAGGCATTCTGATAACGAAACGGATTACAGTTAAATGCGCTGATTTTTTGTTATAGTAAAGGAAAATGCAATTGCGAGAAAAAAGGTGTAAGAAAAAAAAATGACGATCCTGAAAAAAAAACATGGAAATGCTTAAAATACACGTTAGAGGCATTCTGATAACGAAACAGATTACACGTAAATGCGCTGATTTTCGTTATGTTAAAGGAAAAAGCAATTGCGAGAAAAAAGGTGAAGAAAAAAAAAATGACGATCCTGAAAAAAAAACTAAAAATGCTTAAAATACACGTTAGAGGCATTCTGATAACGAAACGGATTACAGTTAAATGCGCTGATTTTCGTTACATTAGAGGAAAAAGATATTGCGAGAAAAAAGGTGCAAGAAAAAAAAATGGCGATCCTGAAAAAAAAAAAAAGGAAATGCTTAAAATACACGTTAGAGCCATCTGATAACGAAACAGATTACAGTTAAATGCACTGATTTTCGTTATATTAAAGGAAAAAGCAATTGCAAGAAAAAAATGACGATCCTGAAAAAAAAACCGAAAATGCTTAAAATACACGTTAGAGGCATTCTGATAACGAAACAGATTATAGTTAAATGCGCTGATTTTCGTTATATTAAAGGAAAAAGCAATTGCGAGAAAAAAAGGTGCAAGAAAAAAAAATGAGGATCCTGAAAAAAAAACGAAAATGCTTAAAATACACGTTAGAGCCATTCTGATAACGAAACGGATTACTGTTAAATGCACTGATTTTTGTTATATTAAAGGAAAAAGTAATTGTGAGAAAAAAGGTGCAAGAAAAAAAAATGACGATCCTGAAAAAAAAAACACGAAAATGCTCAAAATACACGTTAGAGGCATTCTGATAACTAAACGGATTGCAGTTAAATGCGCTAATTTTCGTTATATTAGCAATTGCGAGAAAAAAGGTGCAAGAAAAAAAAATGACGATCCTGAAAAAAAAACGAATATCCTTAATATACACGTTAGAGGCATTCTGATAATGAAACGTATTACAGTTAAATGCACTGATTTTCGTTATATTAAAGGAAAGAGCAATTGCGAGAAAAAAAAATGCAAGAAAAAATAAATAACTATCTTGAAAAAAAAACGAAAATGCTTAAAATACACGTTAGAGGCATTCTGATAACGAAACAGATTATAGTTAAATGCGTTGATTTTCGTTATATTAAAGGAAAAAGGAATTGCGAGAAAAAAGGTGCAAGGAAAAAAAATGACGATCCTGAAAAAAAAAACGAAAATGCTTAAAATACACGTTAGAGCCATTCTGATAGCAAAACGGATTACAGTGAAATGCATTGATTTTTGTTATATTAAAGGAAAAAGCAATTATGAGAAAAAAGTTGTAAGAAAAAAAAAAAGATTTTCCCGAAAAAAAACGAAAATGCTTAAAATTACACTTTAGAGGCATTCTGATAACGAAACGGATTACAGTTAAATGCGCTGATTTTCGTTATATTAAAGGAAAAAGCAATTGCGAGAAAAAAGGTGCAAGAAAAAAAATGACGATGATAAAACATACAACTATTAAATACGATCCTAAAAATACTAAATATGATAAAAATCCCAATTAGAACCATTATGATTTTTAAAAGGACTATAACTAATTGCCTTGATTATCGTTATATTAGAGCAAATTGAATTGAGAGAAAAAGGGGAAGGAAAAAGTAAAAAGAAAAAAAAAATGATCCCAAAAATGCCAAAGATGATTAAAATACATATTAGAACTATTTTGATAATTAAAATGATCATAGCTAAATATGCAGATTATTGTTATATTGGAGTAAGAAGAAATTGACAGAAAAAGGGGGAAAAAATACAACTACTAAATACGATCCTAAAAATATGAAAGATGATGAGAATACAAATTAGAACTATTCTGATAATGAAAAAGATTACAACTAAATACGCTGATTGTCGTTATAATAGAACAAAAATTAATTCAGAGATAAAAAGGGGAACAAAAAAAGCAACGATCCTAAAAATACCAAAGATGATTAAAATGCAAATTAGAACCATCTTGATAATGAAAGGGATTATATCTAAATATAATGATTATCGTTATATTAGAGCAAAAAATAATTGAGAGAAAAAGAAAATACAAATTAGAACCAATTTGATAATGAAAAGGATTATAGTTAAATCCGCTGATTATCGTTGTATTAGAGTGAAAAAGAATTGAGAGAAAAAAGGGTGAAAATGCAACTACTAAATACGATCCTAAAAATACCAAAGATGATAGAAAATAAAAATTATAACTATAAGCGATAGCCTTATATTTGAGCAAAAAGGAATTGAGAGAAAACAAGGAAAAGGAAGGAAAAATAAAGAATGATCTTAAAAATACCAAAGATGATTAAAATACAAATCAATACTAAATGCCATCCTAAAAATACTAAAGACAATGATGACATATATCAAAACCATCCTGATAATGAAAAGGACTATAGTTAAATGCGCTGATTATCGTTATATTCAACGGAATAGAGAAAGAAAATACCAAAGGTGATAAAGATACAAATTAGAACCATTCTGATAATGAAAAGGACTATAGTTAAAAGCGCTGATTACCGTTATATGAGAATAAAAAGAAATTGAGAGAAAAAGTGGAAAGAAAAAATGCAACTACTAGTTGCGATTCTAAAAATACCAAAGATGATAAAAAATATAAATCAGGACTATTCTGATAATAATTCTGATCATAATAATTATCACCGTCAGCATCCCCATCAATAATTTTCATTTTCTTTTGTGATAAGCGATAGCCTTAGAGTGTAGCGTATTGTTACAAATACTTTCCTTCGGATATCATCATGATCATCACCATTACCTCCATGAACATCATTATCATCATCATTGTAACCATCAGCAGCAGCCTGAGAAACATCATATTTTTTTCTTTTTTTTCTAAATTGCATAGAATACCAGATACCTATGGCGAATAGAGCAACTATTTGTTCTTTGGATATTCTATCGTTATCAACATTATTCTCATAATTATCATTATCATCAATATCAGTATTACTATTGTTAGTATTATCATATTTTTTAACATTTTTATTATCATTATCATCATCATTATCGTCATCATTACCATTACAATTATCATCATCATCATAAGAATCATTAATAACATCATCAACAATTATTATCCTTATTAATATTTTGATGGTAACCTTTAGCGAGTAAATGAAATGCAATGGGTGTTTACCGTAGAGTTTAGCACATATATCCTGCATATATTTCATCATCTTCACTACCATTATTATCCTCATCAGCAGCATCAATATCATTACCACCATCATTATCATCATCATCATAGTCATCATCTTCATCAGTACCATTTTCATCATCAGCATTATCATCATTATCATAAAAATCATTATCATCAGCAGCAGCATCAATATCATCATCGCCATCACCCTCATCATCATCATCTTCAGCAGCAGTAGCAGCATCAGCAGCATCAGCATCATAATCATCAGCATCATCATCATCATTATCATAAAAATGATCAACCTAATAAAATTACAATTTCTTTCTTATTCTTGCAGATTACTAGCAACCAGTAACGACTGAATGAAATGTGATAAGCGATAGCATCAGAATGCAGCGTATTGTTACAAATAGTTTCCTTCGGATATCATCATCATCACCATTACCTCCATCAACATCATTATCATCATCACCATTACCTCCATCAACATCATTATCATCATCACCATTACCTCCATCAACATCATTATCATCATCGTAACCATCAAGGATAAGGATAAGCCAGATTTGCGGAGCAGATACTACGCCGGGCTTGTATGCGCTGTGCCAACGATTGTTGACTCGATCTGAGCTTGGTCCTTACCCAACGCAGTGCCCAGCTACGTCAGTAACCGCCAGGTGACAGTGGAAACTCACGAGTTTGGGCGGGACTCGATCTGCCGACCACGGGGACACGATCTGTCGACGCGCTACCACTGAGCTACCAGACGGCTCCGTAACCATCAGCAGCATCATCATATTTTTTTTCTTTTTATTCTAAATTGCTTAGAATACCAAATACTTATGACGAGTAGATGAAATACATATCCTTTGGATATTCTATCGCAATTAACATTATCCTCATCATTATCATTATCATCATTATTGTTAGTATTATCATTATTTTAATCTTCTTTATTATCATTATCATCCTCATCATCATCATCACTGTAGTGGAGCAGGACGCCCTATATCTGTAGCGAATAGGCGTAGTACCGTTGAATACCAAATAGGCGTCCTACCTACCAATAAATGTAGTGTGCAGGTGTACGGAATGGCAGTACAATGGCTCAAAGCAAGATGAGTATAATAAGGAGACGTTTGATGATGAGTATATGCATAGAATTAGCCCGCTTGGCACGTCACTCTTCCTTTGCTGCCACCACCCAGTTATCTGCGTCTGGGAACGTCATGTGTTTGTGGGGGTGTAAGAATCGTGTGCAAGAGAGTATAAGGGAAAAACAGGAGTGTGGGCGTGGATGTATGTGTGTATAATATGCGTGTATGAAAGGGGTTTGGTAGCGTGCGAACCGAGGGGGCGTGTATGGGATGTGTGAATGTACGAACGAATAACTCAACGAATGTGTGAGCGAGTAAACAGTTGAGAGACTCCGTGCTTAAACCGACTCGATGTGTACTAATTATTCCTACGTGTGCGATCCTTCAGAGTAATCAACATGTAGCTGGAGATTTCAACCATATGTAAATAGTAATCCGAGAGTCCATCATCTGCATCGACTCCAACTCTCAGGTAAGTAGTAATCGTCTTTAAAAGCAATGAGACCAGCTTCCAGGTAAGTACATAATTTTTTCTGTGACCAAATTTCTAAATAACTTATAAATGAATAGGCCAGGAGTATATCCATCACTCATTGACATATACTGGTGTAATTCATTTGATGATTATTTTACTCATAGTCAAAGTCATTTTCATTAGTCAATTTGTATTTGTTATATATTTGTTAAGCATTTTTTTTCTTTCTTTTCTTTCAGATAAAGTATCCAAATTTCTTTTTTCTTTTTTTTGATGAATGATAATTAATTCTCTGGGATGGGGAAATTGATGAATCTCTCGTTCTTTACAATATAATATATTAATTACTACTTCAGTTTTAAGGTAAGTAATTTCTGGTAATCCTTGAGCCAATTGTATCCCACAATGAGAAATGAAATAAAAAAATTTAAAAATGAACATATAAACTTTAAAATGATAATAATTCACTCGGTATCTAAAATATTTGATTCAAAAACACTTCATAGGTAATTTCGTTTATCATGTGCAGAAATACCGTAATCATTAAATAACAGAACAATTGACATACATGTAAAAATAAATAAACTTTATAGTTGTTGGCCTTTGCTCCACAAACGTTCACTCTTAGACACCATTCAAGATGTGACATATATATATATATATATATATATACTTATAGAAATACCCCATGGTATACGAACAGTGGCAATAAGATCAACTCAGAAATCGCCCCAATAAAATTAATCTAAAATGAATGTGGAGGCGTAAATACAGGAATGATACTAGACAAATTCCTAAATAAGGAATATAGATTAACTTAATAATTGACATAAAATAACTGCGTATAGGGGCAAGCAGTTATATACAAATCAAAGAAACTAACTATTAGCTCGACTAATATAAATAAAATATGGCGAATCGACGCAATCACATAGATGGCACCACAATATATAGTTTTCTGCAGAATTTAGTTACGAATAGAATAAAAAGAAGGCACTTTGTCTATGTTATAGCTGGTATTAATGTTGATGCAATAATCACCACTCTCGACCTGAATTTCACAACTGTACATGACCAATAACTTATCTGATTGCTGGACGAGATGGAAAAATCAGCCAGGGTACTCGAAGAGAGAGAACAGAGCTTTCTGACAAGACAAACGTGTTGAACAAAGGCTGGAAGCGGACCCCGCTGGAAGCCCACGTAGCTGCTCTTATATACAGAGCTTTTGAATTATCTTAAAATACTACGTAAAAGTAGATAAACACGTAAAATAACTAAAAATGAAATACTATTCTTAAAATGGAATCAGTGAAAAATAAAAATGACTTTTAAAACGCAGAGGCAGAATTAACGTAAATAAGAACTAACTCGATTGTAAACAAAAGAATGTCAGGAATGAAATACGCTAAAAAGGCGTAAAAGCTCTTAAAACTGAAAAAAATAAGCAAAAATGCGAAACCGATTAAACGTCTAAAGATGCTGCTGCTTAAGAAACTACCCCCGACCTTCTCTATGCAATAAAAGCTCGAATATTCTGTGTACAAGAGATTACAAAGGGGTCACTGGTGTTTCAATATTGCTTTCTCGCTCAAGATACGTGCCTGCAAAGTCATTGAATTCAATTTCGATCTTAATTGAAGAAGGGCGAAACTTTATGTAACGTAACCGAGGGCGACTGCGCTTGGACCGCGACAAATGATACTACCAAAAATACCAAAGATACTAAAAATACCCATTGTTACCATTTTGATAACGAAAAGGAGTACAGTTGAATTCGCTGATCATCGTTATATTATAGCAAAAAAGAATTCAGAGAAAAAAGGGGAAATAAAAAAAAATAAATATATACAAATCTCCCGAAAATACCGATAATGCTTAAAATACCTATTTTAACCATTTTGATAACGAAATAAAAGAAAGATAGATATATACAAATCTCACGAAAATACCAAAGATGCTGAAAATACACGATAGAGCCATTCTGACAATGTAAAGGATAATAGCTAAATACGCTGATTATCGCTGTATTAGAGCAAAACATAAATGAGAGAAAAAAGTGGAACAAAATATAATACTGATACTACTAAAAATACCACAGATGCTAAAAATACGTATTTTAACCATTTTGATAACGAAAAGGAGTACAGTTAAATGCGCTGATGATCGTTATATTATAGCAAAAAGGAATTGAGAGGAAAAAAGGGAAATAAGAAAAATTAACAATATATACAAATCTCCCGAAAATACCAAAAATGATTAAAATACAAGTTAGAGCTATTCTGATAATGTAAAGGAATATAGCTAAATACGCTGATTATCGTTATATTATAGCAATAATAATGATACTACAAAAATACAAAACTGCTAAAAATACCTATTTTAACCATTTTGATAAGTAAAAGGAGTACAGTTAAATGCGCTGATTATAGTTATATTATAGCAAAAAGGAATTCAGAGAAAAAAGGGGAAATAAAAAAAATGATAAATATATACAAATCTCCCGAAAATACCAAAGATGCTTAAGATGCTAGAGCCATTCTGATAATGTAAAAAGGATAATAGCTAAATACGCTGATTAGCATTATATGAGAGAAAAACATAAATGAGAGAAAAAAGGGGGAAAAAATAATGATTCCACCAAAAATACCATAGATGTTGAAAAAACATATTTTAACCATTTTCATAACGAAAAGGAGAACAGTTAAATGTGCTGATTATCGTTATATTATACAGGAAAGGACTTTAGAGAAAAAGGGGGAAATAAAAAAACTTAAATATATAAAAAATCTCCTCCCCAAACCCCCCCAAAAAAAGGCTTAAGATACACGTTAGAGCCATTCTGATAAAGGATTATAGCTAGATTATCGTTATATTGGAGCAAAAAATAAATTAGAGAAAAAAAGGGGGGAGGGGATAATAATGTTACTATTAAGAATACCAAAGATGCTAAAAATACCCATTTTAACCATTTTGATAAAATGCACTGATTATCGTTATATTATGCAAAAAGTAATAGAGAGAAAAAAGGGGAAATAAAAAAAATGATAAATATATACAAACCTCCCGAAAATACCAAAAATGCTTTAAACACACGTTCGAGCCATTCTGATAATGCAAAGGATTATAGCAAAATACGCTGATTTTCGTTATATTAGAGCGAAACATAAAAAATAGAAAAAGGGGGATAAAAAATAAAAATAATATTACCAAAAACACCAAAGATGATAAAATGACCTATTTTAACCATTTTGATAACGATAAGGAGTAGAGTTAAATGCACTGATTATCATTATATTATAGCAAAAAGGAATTGAGAGAAAAAAGCGGGAAAAGAAGAAATGATAAATAGATACGAATCTCCCGAAAATACCAAAAATGCTTAAAATACACGTTAGAGCCATGCTGATAATGTAAAGGAGGACAGTTAAATGCGCTGATTATCGTTATATTATAGCAAAAAGGAATTGAGAGAAAAAGGGGAAAAAAAGATAAATATATACGAATCTCACGAAAATACCAAAAATGCTTAGAATACACGTTAGAGCCGTTATGATAATGCATAGGAGTACAGTTAAATGCACTGATGATCGTTATATTATAGCAAAAAGGAATTGAGAGAACAAAGGGGATATCCAAAAAAAAAAAAAAAAAAATCCTAAATATATACACATCTCCCGATAATAACAAAGATGCTAAAAATACCCATCTTAACCCTTTTGATAACGAAAAGGAGTACAATTAAATGCGCTGATGATCGTTATATTATAGCAAAAAGTTTTTATTTTTATTTTTTTTTGGATGTCCCCTTTTTCTCTCACTTCCTTTTTGCTATAATATAACGATCATCGCCGCATATAACTGTACTCCTTTTCGTTATCAAAAGGGTTAAAATGAGTATTTTTAGCATCTTTGGTATTTTCGGGAGATGTGTATATATTTAGCTTTTTTTTTTTTTGATGTCCCCTTTTTTCTCTCAATTCCTTTTTGCTATAATATAACGATCATCAGCGAATTAAATGGTATCTTTAGTATTGTTATATCAAAGAAAAAAACAATTGCGAGAAAAAAGGTGCAAGAAAAAAATGCACGATCCTAAAAAAAAAAAAAAAAAATCCTTAAAATACACATTAGATCCATTCTGATAATGAAATGGATTACAGTTAAATGCGCTGATTTTCATTATATTAAAGGAAAATGCAATTGCGAGAAAAAAGGTGCAAGAAAAAAAATGCACGATCCTGAAAAAACGCCAAAAATACTTAAAACACACATTAAAGCCATTCTGATAATCAAACGGATTAAAAGTAAATGCGCTGATTTTCGTTATATTTAAGGAAAAAGCAATTACGAGATAAAAGGTGCAAGAAAAAATACACGATCCCGAAAAAAAGCGAAAAATCCTTAAGATACACGTTAGAGACATTCTGATAATGAAACGGATTACAGTTAAATGCGCTGATTTTCGTTATATTAAAGGAAAAACCAATTCCGAGAAAAAAGGTGCAAGAAAAAAAATGACGATCTTCTAAAAAAAAAAAAAAAAAAAAAAAAAAAAAAGGAAAATGCTTAAATACACGTTACAGCCATTCTGATAACGAAACGGATTACAGTTAAATGCACTGATTTTCGGTTTATCAAAGGAAACAGCAATTGCGAGAAAAAAGGTGCAAGAAAAAAAAATCACAATACTGAAAAAAAGCGAAAAATGCTTAATATACACGTTAGAGCCATTCTGATAATGAAAGATATTACAGGTAAATGCGCTGATCATTATATTAAAGGAAAAAGCAATTGCAAGAAAAAGATGCAAGAAAAAAAATGCACGATCCCGAAAAAAAGCAAAAAATGCTTAAAAAACACGTTAGAGCCATTCTGATAATGAAACGAATTACAGTTAAATTCGCTGACTTTCGTTATATCAAAGGAAAAAGCAATTGCGAGAAGAAAGGTGCAAGAAAAAAAAAATGCACGATCCTGAAAAAATGCCAAAAATGCTTAAAATACACGTTCGAGCCATTCTGATAATGAAACGGATTACAGTTAAATGCGCTGATTTTCGTTATATTAAAGGAAAAAGCAATTGCGAGAAGAAAGGTGCAAGAAAAAAAAATGCACGATCCTGAAAAAAAGAAAAATGCTTAAAATACACGTTAGAGCCATTCTGATAATGAAAAGTATTACAGTTAAATGCGCTGATTTTCGTTATATTAAAGGACAAAGTAATTGCGAGAAGAAAGGTGCAAGAAAAAAAAAATGCACGATCCTGAAAAAAGCAAAAAATATTTAAAATATACGTTAGAGCCATTCTGATAATGAAACGGATTACAGTTAAATGCGCTGGTTTTCGTTATATTAAAGGAAAAAGCTATTTCGAGAAAAAAGGCGCAAGAAAAAAAAATGCATGATCCTGAAAAAAATAACGAAATATGCATTAAATACACGTTAGCGCCATGTTGATCATGAAACTGATTACAGTTAAATACGCTGATTTTCGTTATATCAAAGGAAAAAGCAATTGCGAGAAAAAAAGGTGCAAGAAAAAAAATGCACGATACTGAAAAAAAGCCAAAAATGCTTAAAATACACGTTAGAGCCATTCTGATAATGAAACGGATTACAGTTAAATGCGCTAATTTTCGTTATATCAAATGAAAAAGCAATTGCGAGAAAAAAGATGCATGAAAAAAAATGCACGATCGTGAAAAAAAAAATGCTTAGAATACACGTTGGGGCCATTTTGATAATGAAACGGATTACAGTTAAATGCGCTTATGTTCGGCATATTAAAGGAAAAATGGATTGCGAGAAAAAATGTGCAGGAAAAAAAAATGCACGATCCTGAAAAAAGCCAAAAATGATTAAAATGCACGTTAGAACCATTCTGATATTTCATTATCGAAATGGCTATAACGTGTATTTTAAGCATTTTTGGCTTTTTTCAAGATCGTATAAATTACTTGCATTTTTTTCTTTCACCCTTTTCATCGGAATTGCCTTTTCCTTTAATATAACGAAAATCACCGCATTTAACTGTAATCCGTTTCATTATCAGAATAGTTCTAAGGTGTATTTTAAGCAATTTTTTTTCTTTTGAAGATCGTCTATATTACTTGCATATTCATTTTTTTTTTCTTGCTGCCTTTTTGTCGCAATTGCCTTTTCCTATAATCTAACGAAAATCAGCGCATTTAAATGTAATCCGTTTCATGATCAGAATGTCTCTAACTTGTATTTTAAAAATCTTTAGTTTATTTTTTTCAGGATCGTGCATCTTTTTTTTCTTGCACTTTTTTCGCAATTACTTTTTCCTTTTATATAACGAATATCAGCGCATTTAACTGTAATCGGTTTCATTATCATAAAGGTTCTAAGGTGTATCTTAAGCATTTTTTTTTTCAAAATCGTATATATTACTTACATTTTTTTTCTTCCACCCTTTTTCTCGCAATTACTTTTTCATTTAATATAACGAAAATAAGCGCATTTAACTGTAATCCGTTTCGTTATCAGAATGGTTATAACGTGTAATTTAAGCATTTTTTTTTTAAAGATCTTATGTATTCCTTTAGTATAACGAATATAAGCGTATTTAACTGTAATCCGTTTCATTATCAAAATAGTTCTAACGTGTTTCTAAGATTTTTCTTTTTTTTTCCATTATCTACATTTTTATTTTCTTACACCTTTTTTCTCGTAATTGCTTTTTCCTTTAATATAACGAAAATCAGTGCATTTAACTATAATCTGTCTCGTTATCAGAATGGCTCTAACGTGTATTTAAAGCATTTTTTTTTTTTTTCAGGATCGTCCTTTTTATTTATTTCACCTTTTTTCTCGTAATTGCTTTTTCCTTTAATATAACGAAAATCAGTGCATTTAACTGTAATCCGTTTCGTTATCAGAAAGGCTCTAACGTGTATTTTAAGCATTTTCGTTTTTTTTTCAAAATCGTCATTTTTTTGTTCCTTGCACCTTTTTTCTCGCAATTGCTTTTTCCTTTAATATAACGAAAATCAGTGCATTTAACTGTAATCCGTTTCGTTATTAGAATGCCTCTAACGTGTAAATACACGTTAGAGACACGATAAATGCGCCGATTTTAGTTATATTAAAGGAAAAAAAACGACGATCCTGAAAAGAACGAAAATGCTTAAAATACACATTCTCATAACGAAACGGATTACAGTTAAATGCACTGATTTTCGTTATATTAAAAGAAAAAGCAATTGCGAGAAAAAAAGGTGAAAGGAAAAAAAAAATGACGATCCTGAAAAAAACGAAAATGCTCAAAATGCACGTTAGAGGCATTCTGATAACGAAACGGATTACAGTTAAATGCACTGATTTTCGTTATATTATAGGAAAAAGCAATTGCGAGAAAAAAGGTGCAAGAAAAAATAATGACGACCTGAAAATAACCCGAAAATACTTAAAATACACGTTAGATGCATTCTGATAACGAAACAGATTACAGTTAAATGCTCTAATTTTCTTTATATTAAAGGAAAAAGAAATTGCGAGAAAAAAGGTGCAAGAAAAAAAAATGACGATCCTGAAAAAAAAAAACGAAAATGCTTAAAATACACTTTAGAGCCATTCTGATAACGAAACGGATTAAGGTTAAATGCACTGATTTTTGTTATATCAAAGGAAAAAGCAATTGCAAGAAAAAGGTGCAAGAAAAAAAATGACGATCCTGAAAAAAACTCGAAACTGCTTAAAATACACGTTAGCGGCATTCTGATAACGAAACGGATTACAGTTAACTTCGCTTATTTTCGTTATATTAAAGGAAAAAGCAATTACGAGAAAAAAGGTGAAATAAATAAAAAGGACGATCCTGAAAAAAAAAACGAAAATGCTTAAAATACACGTTAGAGGCATTCTGATAACGAAACGGAATACAGTTAAATGCGCTGATTTTCGTTATATTAAAGGAAAAAGTAATTGCGAGAAAAAAGTTGTAAGAAAAAAAATGACGATCCTGAAAAAAACGAAAATGCTTAAAATACACGTTATAGCCATTCTGATAACGAAACGGATTACAGTTAAATGCACTAATATGTGTTATATTAAAGGAAAAAACAATTGTGAGAAAAAATATTTAAGAAAAAGAAAATGACGATCCTGAAAAAAAAGTGCTTAAAATACACGTTAGAGGCATTCTGATAACGAAACGAATTACAGTTAAATGCACTGATTTTTGTTATATTAAAGGAAAAAGCAATTGCGAGCAAAAAGGTGCAAGAAAAAAAATGACGATCCTGAAAAAAAATGCTTAAAATACACGTTAGAGCCATTCTGATAACGAAACAGATTACAGTTAAATGCGCTGATTTTCGTTATATTAAAGGAAAAAGCAATTGCGAGAAAAAAGGTGCAAGAAAAAAAAATGACGATCCTGAAAAAAAAAAATGCTTAAAATACACGTTAGAGCCATTCTGATAACGAAACGGATTACAGTTAAATGCGCTGATTTTCGTTATATTAAAGGAAAAAGCAATTGCGAGAAAAAAGGTGCAAGAAAAAAAAATGACGATGATAAAACATACAACTATTAAATACGATCCTAAAAATACTAAATATGATAAAAATCCAATTAGAACCAATTATGATTTTTAAAAGGACAATAACTAATTGCATTTTTTTTCCCCCCCCTTTTTTTCCTTGTTATCGTTATATTAAGAGGCAAATTGAATTGAGAGAAAAAGGGGAAGGAAGAAAGTAAAAAGAAAAAAAAATGATCCCCAAAAATGCCAAAGATGATTAAAATACATATTAGAACTATTTTGGATAATTAAAATGATCATAGGCTAAATATGCAGATTATTGTTATATTGGAGTAAGAAGAAATTGTACAGAAAAAGGGAGGGAAAAAATACAACTACTAAATACGATCCCTAAAAATATGAAAGGATGATGAGGAATACAAATTAGAACTATTCTGATAATGAAAAAGAGTTTTACAACTAAAATACTGTTTTTTTTTTTTCTGATTGTCGTTATAATAGAACAAAAATTTAATTCAGAGAAAAAAAGAGAGAAAAAAAAAACACCGATCCTAAAAATACCAAAGATGTTTAAAATGGTAATTAGAACCATTCTAGTAATGAAAGGGATTAAAAAATAATCTAAATATAATGATTATCGTTATCATTAGAGCAAAAAATAATTGAGAGAAAAAGAAAATACAAACTTAGTAAACCAATTTGATAATGAAAAGGATTATAGTTAAATCCGCTGATTTATCGTTGTATTAGAGTGAAAAAGAATTGAGAGAAAAAAGGAGTGAAATGCTACTACTAAATACGATCTAAAATATACCAAAGGATGGAATAGAAATATAAAAATTATAACTATAAAGCGATAGCCTTATATTTGAGCAAAAAGGAATTGAGAGAAAACAAGGAAAAGGAAGGAAAAATAAAGAATGATCTTAAAAATACCAAAGATTATTAAAATACAAAGTCATATACCAAATGCCAATCCTTAAAAAGAATACTAAAGACGATGATAACATATATCAAAACCATCCTTGATAATGAAAAGGACTATAGTTTTTGAATAGCGCTGATTTATCGTTAATATATCAACGGAATAGAGAAAGAAAATACCAAAGGTGATAAAGATACAAATTAGAACCATTCTGATAATGAAAAAGGACTATAGTTAAAAGCGCTGATTACCGTTATATGAGAATAAAAAGAAATTGAGAGAAAAAGGGCGAAAGAAAAAAATGCAACTACTAGTTGCGATTCTAAAAAAATACCAAAAGATGGATAAAAAATATAAATCAGGACTATTCTGTAATAATTCTGATCATAATAATTATCACCGTCAGCATCCCCATCAATAATTTCATTTTTTTGTGATAAGCGATAGCCTTAGAGTGTAATGCGTATTTGTTACAAATACTTTCCTTCGGATATCATCATTGATCATCACCATTACCTCCATGAACCATCATTATCATCATCATTGTAACCATCAGCAGCAGCCTGAGACAACATCATATTTTTTTTCTTTTTTTCTAAATTGCATAGAATACCAGATAGCCTATGGCGAATAGAGCAAACTATTTGTTCTTATTGGATATTCTATCGTTATCAACATTATTCTCATAATTATCATTATCATCAATATCAGTATTACTATTGTTAGTATTATCATATTTTTTAACATTTTTATTATCATTATCATCATCATTATCGCCCCCGCCCCACTCATCATTACCATTACAATTATCATCATCATCATAAGAATCATTAATAACATCATCAACAATTATTATCCTTATCAATATTTTGATGGTAACCTTTAGCGAGTAAATGAAATGCAATGGGTGTTTACCGTAGAGTTTAGCACATATATCCTGCATATATTTCATCATCTTCACTACCATTATTATCCTCATCAGCAGCATCAATATCATTACCACCATCATTATCATCATCATCATAGTCATCATCTTCATCAGTACCATTTTCATCATCAGCATTATCATCATTATCATAAAAATCATTATCATCAGCAGCAGCATCAATATCATCATCGCCATCACCCTCATCATCATCATCTTCAGCAGCAGTAGCAGCATCAGCATCATAATCATCAGCATCATCATCATCATTATCATAAAAATGATCAACCTAATAAAATTACAATTTCTTTCTTATTCTTGCAGATTACTAGCAACCAGTAACGACTGAATGAAATGTGATAAGCGATAGCATCAGAATGCAGCGTATTGTTACAAATAGTTTCCTTCGGATATCATCATCATCACCATTACCTCCATCAACATCATTATCATCATCACCATTACCTCCATCATCATCACCATTACCTCCATCAACATCATTATCATCATCACCATTACCTCCATCAACATCATTATCATCATCGTAACCATCAAGGATAAGGATAAGCCAGATTTGCGGAGCAGATACTACGCCGGGCTTGTATGCGCTGTGCCAACGATTGTTGACTCGATCTGAACTTGGTCCTTACCCAACGCAGTGCCCAGCTACGTCAGTAACCGCCAGGTGACAGTGGAAACTCACGAGTTTGGGCGGGACTCGATCTGCCGACCACGGGGACACGATCTGTCGACGCGCTACCACTGAGCTACCAGACGGCTCCGTAACCATCAGCAGCATCATCATATATTTTTTCTTTTTATTCTAAATTGCTTAGAATACCAAATACTTATGACGAGTAGATGAAATACATATCCTTTGGATATTCTATCGCAATTAACATTATCCTCATCATTATCATTATCATCATTATCAATATCACTATTGTTAGTATTATCATTATTTTAATCTTCTTTATTATCATTATCATCCTCATCATCATCATCACTGTAGTGGAGCAGGACGCCCTATATCTGTAGCGAATAGGCGTAGTACCGTTGAATACCAAATAGGCGTCCTACCTACCAATAAATGTAGTGTGCAGGTGTACGGAATGGCAGTACAATGGCTCAAAGCAAGATGAGTATAATGAGGAGACGTTTGATGATGAGTATATGCATAGAATTAGCCCGCTTGGCACGTCACTCTTCCTTTGCTGCCACCACCCAGTTATTTGCGTCTGGGAACGTCACGTGTTTGTGGGGGTGCAAGAGAGTGTAAGGGAAAAACAGGAGTGTGGGCGTTGATGTATGTGTGTATAATATGCGTGTATGAAAGGGGTTTGGTAGCGTGCGAACCGAGGGGGCGTGTATGGGATGTGTGAATGTACGAACGAATAACTCAACGAATGTGTGAGCGAGTAAACAGTTGAGAGACTCCGTGCTTAAACCGACACGATGTGTACTAATTATTCCTACGTGTGCGATCCTTCAGAGTAATCAATATGTAGCTGGAGATTTCAACCATATGTAAATAGTAATCCGAGAGTCCATCATCTGCATCGACTCCAACTCTCAGGTAAGTAGTAATCGTCTTTAAAAGCAATGAGACCAGCTTCCAGGTAAGTACATAAATTTTTTCTGTGACCAAATTTCTAAATAACTTATAAATGAATAGGCCAGGAGTATATCCATCACTCATTCACATATACTGGTGTAATCAATTTCATTTGATGATTATTTTAACGTATGCTCAAAGTCAATACCTGCCAGTATTTTCAGGATAGAATTGTATTGTTATAGCATTGTTAATTTCTTTCTTCCTTTTCAGATACAGTATCCAAATTAATCTTTCTTTTTTGGCTGGAATGATTAGATAATTCTCTTCAGATGGAAAGGTGAAATTGATCTCTTCGGTTCAGATACAATATTCAGATTAATATTTTTCTCCAGTTTTAAGGTAAAGTATTTCGTACCATCCTTGAGCCAAAGTATCCACAATGAGAAATGAATTAAAATGATTTAAAATGAACACATAAACTTTAAAATGATAATAATTCACTCGGTATCTAAAATATTTGATTCAAAAACACTTCATAGGTAATTTCGTTTATCATGTGCAGAAATACCGTAATCATTAAATAACAGAACAATTGACATACATGTAAAAATAAATAAACTTTATAGTTGTTGGCCTTTGCTCCACAAACGTTCACTCTTAGACACCATTCAAGATGAGACATATATATATATATAAATATATATATATATGTATATATATATATATATATATATATATATATATATATATATATATATATATATATATATATATATATATATATATATATATATATATATATATATATATATATATATATATATACTTATAGAAATACCCCATGGTATACGAACAGTGGCAAAAAGGATCTTAACCAACACAATAAAGATTGATGAATAGCGAAACGGATCAACTCAGAAATCGAGGTTGATGTCGCCCCAATAAAATTAATCTAAAATGAATGTGGAGGCGTAAATACAGGAATGATACTAGACAAATTCCTAAATAAGGAATATAGATTAACTTAATAATTGACATAAAATAACTGCGTATAGGGGCAAGCAGTTATATACAAATCAAAGAAACTAACTATTAGCTCGACTAATATAAATAAAATATGGCGAATCGACGCAATCACATAGATGGCACCACAATATATAGTTTTCTGCAGAATTTAGTTACGAATAGAATAAAAAGAAGGCACTTTGTCTATGTTATAGCTGGTATTAATGTTGATGCAATAATCACCACTCTCGACCTGAATTTCACAACTGTACATGACCAATAACTTATCTGATTGCTGGACGAGATGGAAAAATCAGCCAGGGTACTCGAAGAGAGAGAACAGAGCTTTCTGACAAGACAAACGTGTTGAACAAAGGCTGGAAGCGGACCCCGCTGGAAGCCCACGTAGCTGCTCTTATATACAGAGCTTTTGAATTATCTTAAAATACTACGTAAAAGTAGATAAACACGTAAAATAACTAAAAATGAAATACTATTCTTAAAATGGAATCAGTGAAAAATAAAAATGACTTAAAACGCAGAGGCAGAATTAACGTAAATAAAAACTAACTCGATTGTAAACAAAAGAATGTCAGGAATGAAATACGCTAAAAAGGCGTAAAAGCTCTTAAAACTGAAAAAAATAAGCAAAAATGCGAAACCGATTAAACGTCTAAAGATGCTGCTGCTTAAGAAACTACCCCCGACCTTCTCTATGCAATAAAAGCTCGAATATTCTGTGTACAAGAGATTACAAAGGGGTCACTGGTGTTTCAATATTGCTTTCTCGCTCAAGATACGTGCCTGCAAAGTCATTGAATTCAATTTCGATCTTAATTGAAGAAGGGCGACGTAACCGAGGGCGACTGCGCTTGGACCGCGACAAATGATACTACCAAAAATACCAAAGATACTAAAAATACCCATTGTTACCATTTTGATAACGAAAAGGAGTACAGTTGAATTCGCTGATCATCGTTATATTATAGCAAAAAAGAATTCAGAGAAAAAAGGGGAAATAAAAAAAAAAGATAAATATATACAAATCTCCCGAAAATACCGATAATGCTTAAAATACCTATTTTAACCATTTTGATAACGAAATAAAAGAAAGATAGATATATACAAATCTCACGAAAATACCAAAGATGCTGAAAATACACGTTTGAGCCATTCTGATAACGAAACGGATAATAGCTAAATACGCTGATTATCGCTGTATTAGAGCAAAACATAAATGAGAGAAAAAAGTGGAACAAAATATAATACTGATACTACTAAAAATACCACAGATGCTAAAAATACGTATTTTAACCATTTTTGATAACGAAAAGGAGTACAGTTAAATGCGCTGATGATCGTTATTATATAGCAAAAAGGAATTGAGAGGAAAAAAGGGAAATAAGAAAAATTAACAATATATACAAATCTCCCGAAAATACCAAAAATGATTAAAATACAAGTTAGAGCTATTCTGATAATGTAAAGGAATATAGCTAAATACGCTGATTATCGTTATATTATAGCAATAATAATGATACTACAAAAATACAAAACTGCTAAAAATACCTATTTTAACCATTTTGATAAGTAAAAGGAGTACAGTTAAATGCGCTGATTATAGTTATATTATAGCAAAAAGGAATTCAGAGAAAAAAGGGGAAATAAAAAAAATGATAAATATATACAAATCTCCCGAAAATACCAAAGATGCTTAAGATGCTAGAGCCATTCTGATAATGTAAAAAGGATAATAGCTAAATACGCTGATTAGCATTATATGAGAGAAAAACATAAATGAGAGAAAAAAGGGGGAAAAAATAATGATTCCACCAAAAATACCATAGATGTTGAAAAAACATATTTTAACCATTTTCATAACGAAAAGGAGAACAGTTAAATGTGCTGATTATCGTTATATTATACAGGAAAGGACTTTAGAGAAAAAGGGGGAAATAAAAAAAACTTAAATATATAAAAAATCTCCCCCAACCCCCCAAAAAAAAGGCTTAAGATACACGTTAGAGCCATTCTGATAAAGGATTATAGCTAGATTATCGTTATATTGGAGCAAAAAATAAATTGGAGAAAAAAAGGGGGGAGGGGATAATAATGTTACTATTAAGAATACCAAAGATGATAAAAATACCCATTTTAACCATTTTGATAACGAAAAGGAGTACAGTTAAATGCACTGATTATCGTTATATTATGCAAAAAGTAATAGAGAGAAAAAAGGGGAAATTAAAAAAATGATAAATATATACAAATCTCCCGAAAATACCAAAAATGCTTTAAACACACGTTCGAGCCATTCTGATAATGCAAAGGATTATAGCAAAATACGCTGATTTTCGTTATATTAGAGCAAAACATAAAAGATAGAAAAAGGGGGATAAAAAATAAAAATAATATTACCAAAAACACCAAAGATGATAAAATGACCTATTTTAAAAATAAAAAAAAACCATTTTGACCCCCTAACGATAAGGAGTTAGAGTTAAATGCACTGAATTATCATTATATTATAGCAAAAAGGAATTGAGAGAAAAAAGCGGGAAAAGAAGAAATGATAAATAGATACGAATCTCCCATCCCGAAAATACCAAAAATGCTTAAAATACACGTTAGAGCGATGCTGATAATGTAAAGTAGGAAAAAAACCCGTTTCAATTCTGTTTCTGCCCCAGTTAAATGCGCTGATTATCGTTATTATTATAGCAAAAAAGGAATTGAGCGAAAAAGGGGAAAAAAAGATAAATATATAGTATGACGAATCACACGAAAATACCAAAAATGCTTAATACTGTGAATTTTTGTGCTCAACACGTTAATTATTGGGGAGCCGTTCTGATTATATTGTGAAGTTCCCACCATGTGTTGGGATGGGTAGTATATACAGTAATGCAAAGGAGTACAGTAAATGCACTGATGATCGTTATATTATAGCAAAAAGGAATTGAGAGAACAAAGGGGATATGCCCCCACACAAAAAAAAAAAGAAAAAAAAAAAAAATCCTAAATATATACACATCTCCCGATAATAACAAAGATGCTAAAAATACCCATCTACTCCACTCCCCTTTTTTTATTTTTAACTTTTGATAACGAAAAGGAGTACAATTAAATGCGCTGATGATCGTTATATTATAGCAAAAAGTTTTTCTTTTTACAATGATACTTTTTTTTTGGGGGGCGGAGTGACAGGGTATTGATAGTGGTATGTCCCCTTTTTCTCTCACTTTCCTTTTTGCTATCTCGAATGCACTAATATAACGATCATCGCCGCATATAACTGTACTCCTTTTCGTTATCAAAAGGGTTAAAATGAGTATTTTTAGCATATTTGGTATTTTCGGGAGATGTGTATAACTCTCGCATTTAGCTTTTTTTTTTTAAGAATTTTTTTTTTTTGCTGTCCCCTTTTTTCTTCAATTCCTTTTTGCCCGAACCCCAAAACCTATACCACTTTTTTTTTGTGTTGCTATTTATATAATATAACGATCATCAGCATATTAAATGGTATCTTTAGCATTGTTATATAAAAGAAAAAAAAATTGCGAGAAAAAAGGTGAAAGAAAAAAAAAAAAAAATGCACGATCCTGAAAAAATTAAAAAAAAAACTTAAAATACACGTTAGAGCCATTCTGATAATGAAACGGATTATAGTTAAATGCGCTGATTTTCGTTATATTAAAGGAAAAAGGAATTGCGAGAAAAAAGGTGCAAGAAAAATAAATACACGATCCTGAAAAATAAAAAAAAATCCTTAAAATACATTTTAGAGCCACTCTGATAATGAAACGGATTACAGTTTAATGCGCTGATTTTCCTTATATTAAAAGGAAAAAGCAATTGCGAGAAAAAAGGGGTAAAAAAAAAAAAATGCACGATCCTGAAAAAGCCAAAAATGCTTAAATACCCGTCCGAGCTTTTCTGATATTGAATTGATTGACAGTTAAATTTCCCTGTATTAGTTATATAAAAGAAAAAAGCCAATTAAAATAGGTGCAAGAAAAAAACAAATCGATCCTGAAAAAGCCAAAATGTTTCTTTAAAATTACCACGTTTGAGCCATTATGATAATAAAACGGATTAGAGTTAAATGCGCTGAATTTTGGTTATATTAAAGGAAAAAGTAATTCCGAGAAAAAGGTGCACGTTCCCTGAAAAAACAGCCAAAATGCTTTAATACACGTTAGAAGCCACTGATCATGAAAGGATTTACTGTAAATGCGCTGATTTTCGTTATATTAAAGGAAAAAGTAATTCCGAGAAAAAAGGTACAAGAAAAAAAAAGAATGCACGTTCCTGAAAAACAGCCAAAAATCCTTAAGATACTCGTTTTTGAGAATTCTGATAATGGAAACGATTTACAGTTAAATGCGCTGAATTTTCGTTATATTAAAGGAAAAACATATTCCGAGAAAAAAGGTGCAAGAAAAAAAATGACGATCATCAAAATAAAAAAAAAAAAAAAAAAAAAAAAAAAAAAAACGAAATGCTTAAATACACGTACAGCCATTCTGATTAACGAAACGGATTACAGTTTAAAATGCACTGATTTTCAGTTTTATCAAAGAAACAGCAATTGCGAGAAAAAAGGTGCAAGAAAAAAAAATCACAATACGAAAAAAAAACAAACCAACGAAAAAATGGGCTTAATATTACACGTAGAGCCATCTTGATATGAAAGATATTACTAGGTAAATGCGCTGATCATTATATTAAAAAGGAAAAAGTCAATGCAAGAAAAAAAAAAATGCACGATCCCGAAAAAAAAAGAAAAAAATGCATAAAAAACACGTTAGAGCCCATGTCTTAAATGAAACGAATTACAGTTAAATGCGCCGACTCTCCTTCTATCAAAGGAAAAAGCAATTGCGAGAAGAGAGGTGCAAGAAAAAAAAAACTGCGCGATCCCTAAACATGCCAAAATGCTTAAAATCCACGTTCGAATGCCATTCTGATAATAAACGGATTTACAGTTAAATGCGATGATTTACGCTATATTAATGGACCAAAGTAATTGCGAGAAGAAAGTCAAGAAAAAAAAAAATGCACGATCCTGAAAAAAACAAAAAAACTATTTAAAATATACTTAAGAGCCCATTCTGATAATGACACGGATTACAGTTAAATGCGCTGGATTTCGTTATATTACAGGAAAAAGCTATTTCGGAGAAAAAAGTGCAAGAAAAAAAAATGCATGATCCTAGAAATAAATAACGAACTATGCATTAAATACACGTTAGCGCCATGTTGAACATGAAACTGATTACAGTTAAATACCTGATTTTCGTTATATCAAAAGGAAAAAGCAATGCGGAGAAAAAAGGTGCAAGAAAAAAATGCACGACTGAAAAAAAGCCAAAAATGCTTAAAATCTCGTAATCCCATTCTGATAATAAAATGGATTACAGTTAAATCGCTTCTTTGCGTTATATGAAAGAAAAACAGCAATTGCGAGAAAAATGTCAAAAAAATAAATGCACGCTCCTGAAAAAAAGCCCAAAAAAAAGCTTTAAAATACAACGTTAGAGCCATTCTGTTAATGAAACGGATTACAGTTAAAAATGCGGATTTTCGTTATATTAAATGAAAAGAGCAAATTCCGATGAAATTAGTTCAAGAAAAAAAAAAATTGCTCGAAATCCTGAAAAAAAAGCCGAAAATGCTTAAAATACCACGTCAAGCTTTTTCTGATAAGGAATTGGATACAGTTAAATTCCCAATGAATTAGTTAATATAAAAGGAAAAAGCAATTAATATAGTTCAAGAAAAAAAAATCGACCTGAAAAAAACCAAAAATGTTTAAATACCACGTTTAGCCATTCCGAAAATAAAACGATAGAGTTAAAATGCACAAAATTTTGTTATATTAAGGAAAAAGTAATTCCGAAAAAAGGTGCACGTCCTGAAAAAACAGACAGCCAAAAATCTTAAAATACACGTTAGAGCAATCTGATAATAAAAAGGATATCAGTAAAATGCATGCGCTGATTTTCGTTATATTAAAGGAAAAAGTAATTCCGAGAAAAAAGGTACAAGAAAAAAAATGCACGTTCCTGAAAAACAACCAAAAATGTTTAAAATACACGTTAGAGCCATTCTGATAATGAAACGGATTACAGTTAAATGCGCTTATTTTCGGCATATTAAAGGAAAAATGGATTGCGAGAAAAAATGTGCAGGAAAAAAAAATGCACGATCCTGAAAAAAGCCAAAAATGCTTAAAATACACGTTAGAGCCATTCTGATAATGAAACGGATTACAGTTAAATGCGCTAATTTTCGTTATATTAAATGAAAAAGCAATTGCGAGAAAAAAGGTGCAAGAAAAAAGAAATACATTATCCTGAAAAAAAAGCCAAAAATGCTTAAAACACACGTTACAGATATACTGTTAACGAAACGGATTAGAATTAAATGCGCTGATGTTCGTTATATTAAAGGAAAAAGCAATTGCGAGAAAAAAGATGCATGAAAAAAATGCACGATCATGAAAAAAAAACAAAAATCCTTAGAATTCACGTTGGGGCCATTTTGATAATGAAACGGATTACAGTTAAATGCGCTTATTTTCGGCATATTAAAGGAAAAAATGGATTGCGAGAAAAAATGTGCAGAAAATAAAATGCACGATCCTGAAAAAAGCCAAAAATGATTAAAATGCACGTTAGAACCATTCTGAATTTTCATTATCGAAATGGCTATAACGTGTATTTTAAGCATTTTTTCAAGATCGTATAAATTACTTGCATTTTTTTCTTGCACCCTTTTCATCGGAATTGCCTTTTCCTTTAATATAACGAAAATCACCGCATTTAACTGTAATCCGTTTCATTATTAGAATGGTTCTAAGGTGTATTTTAAGCATTTTTTTTTCTTTTCAAGATCGTCTATATTACTTGCATATTAATTTCGTTTTCTTGCTGCCTTTTTGTCGCAATTGCCTTTTCCTATAATCTAACGAAAATCAGCGCATTTAAATGTAATCCGTTTCATGATCAGAATGTCTCTAACGTGTATTTTAAAAAAAATTAGTTTATTTTTTTCAGGATCGTGCATCTTTTTTTTTCTTGCACTGTTTTCGCAATTACTTTTTCCTTTTATATAACGAATATCAGCGCATTTAACTGTAATCGGCTTCATTATCATAAAGGTTCTAAGGTGTATTTTAAGCATTTTTTTTCAAAATCCTATATATTACTTGCATTTTTTTTCTTCCACCCTTTTTCTCGAAATTGCCTTTTCCTTTAATATAATGAAAATCAGTGCATTTAAATGTAATCCGTTTCATTATCAGAATGGCTCTAACGTGTATTTTAAGCATTTTATTTTCAGGATCGTGCATCTTTTTTTCTTGCACTTTTTTCGCAATTACTTTTTCCTTTTATATAACGAATATCAGCGCATCTAACTGTAATCGGTTTCATTATCATAAAGGTTCTAAGGTGTATCTTTTTTTTTGAAAATCGTATATATTACTTGCATTTTTTTCTTCCACCCTCTTTCTCGCAATTACTTTTTCCTTTAATATAACGAAAATAAGCGCATTTAACTGTAATCCGTTTCGTTATCAGAATGGTTATAACGTGTAATTTAAGCATCGTATATATTCGTTTAGTATAACGAATATAAGCGTATTTAACTGTAATCCGTTTCATTATCAAAATAGTTCTAACGTGTTTTTAAGATTTTTCTTTTTTTTTCCATTATCTACATTTTTATTTTCTTACACCTTTTTTCTCGTAATTGCTTTTTCCTTTAATATAACGAAAATCAGTGCATTTACCTGTAATCTGTTTCGTTATCAGAATGGCTCTAACGTGTATTTTAAGCATTTTCGTTTTTTTTTTTTCAGGGTCGTCATTTTTTTTTCTTTCACCTTTTTTCTCGCAATTGCTTTTTCCTTTAATATAACAATAATCAGTGCATTTAACTCTAATCCGTTTCGTTATCAGAATGGCTCTAACGTGTATTTAAAGCATTTTCGTTTTTTTTTAGGATCGTCCTTTTTATTTCTTTCACCTTTTTTCTCGTAATTGCTTTTTCCTTTAATATAACGAAAATCAGTGCATTTAACTGTAATCCATTTCGTTATCAGAATGGCTCTAACGTGTATTTTAAGCATTTTCGTTTTTTTTTCAAAATCGTCATTTTTTTGTTCCTTGCACCTTTTTTCTTGCAATTGCCTTTTCCTCTAATAAAACGAAAATCAGCGCATTTAACTGTAATCCGTTTCGTTATCAGAATGCCTCTAACGTGTAAATACAAGTTAGAGACACGATAAATGCGCCGATTTTAGTTATATTAAACGACGATCCTGAAAAAAACCGAAAATGCTTAAAATACACATTCTGATAACGAAACGGATTACAGTTAAATACACTGATTTTCGTTATATTAAAAGAAAAAGCAATTGCGAGAAAAAAAGGTGAAAGAAAAAAAAATGACGATCCTGAAAAAAAAACGAAAATGCTCAAAATACACGTCAGAGGCAATTGCGAGAAAAAAGGTGCAAGAAAAAATAATGACGACCTGAAAATAACCCGAAAATACTTAAAATACACGTTAGATGCATTCTGATAACGAAACAGATTACAGTTAAATGCTCTAATTTTCTTTATATTAAAGGAAAAACAAATTGCGAGAAAAAAGGTGCAAGAAAAACAAATGACGATCCTGAAAAAAAAACGAAAATGCTTAAAATACACTTTAGAGCCATTCTGATAACGTCAAAAGCAATTTTTTGCAAGAAAAAGCAATTGCGAGAAAAAAGGTGCAAGAAAAAAAATGACGATCCTGAAAAAAACTCGAAAATGCTTAAAATACACGTTAACGGCATTCTGATAACGAAACGGATTACAGTTAACTTCGCTTATTTTCGTTATATTAAAGGAAAAAGCAATTGCGAGAAAAAAGTTCAAGAAAAAAAAACCCCGAAAATGCTTAAAATACACGTTAGAACCATTCTCATAACGAAACGGATTACAGTTAAATGCACTAATATTTGTTATATTAAAGGAAAAAACAATTGTGAGAAAAAATATTCAAGAAAAAAAAATGACGATCCTGAAAAAAAAGTGCTTAAAATACACGCTAGAGGCATTCTGATAACGAAACGAATTAAGGTTAAATGCGCTGATTTTCGTTATATTTAAGGAAAAAACAATTACGAGAAAAAAGGTGAAGAAAAAAAGTTCACGATCCTGAAAAAAACGCAAATTCTGAAAATATACGTTAGAGGCATTCTGATAACGAAACAAATTACAGTTAAATGCACTGATTTTTGTTATATCAAAGGAAAAAGCAATTGCGAGCAAAAAGGTGCAAGAAAAAAAATGACGATCCTGAAAAAAAATGCTTAAAATACACGTTAGAGGCATTCTGATAACGAAACAGATTACAGTTAAATGCGCTGATTTTAGTTATATTAAAGGAAAATGATATTGCGAGAAAAGATGTGAAAGAAAAAAAAATGTCGATCCTGAAAAAAAAATGCTTAAAATACACGTTAGGGCCATTCTGATAACGAAACGGATTACAGTTTAATGCGCTGATTTTCGTTATATTAAAGGAAAAAGCAGTTGCGAGAAAAAAGGTGCTAGAAAAAAAATGAATATCCTGAAAAAAACTCTAAAATACTTAAAATACACGATAGAGCCATTTTGATAACGAAACGGATTACAATTAAATGCACTGATTTTTCTTATATTAAAGGAAAAAGAAATTGCGAGAAAAAAGGTGCAAGAAAAAAAAAATGACGATCCTGAAAAAAAAAACTAAAATGCTTAAAATACACGTTAGAGCCATTCTGATAACGAAACGGATTACAGTTAAATGCACTGATTTTTGTTATATTAAAGGAAAAAGCATTTGCGAGAAATAAGGGCAAGAAAAAAAAATGACGATCCTGAAAAAAACTCTAAAATGCTTAAAATATACGTTAGAACCCTTCTGATAACGAAACGGATTACAGTTAAATGCACTGATTTATTTATACTAAAGGAAAAAGCAATTGCGAGAAAAAAGGTGCGAGAAAAAAAATGACGATCCTGAAAAAAAAAACATAAAATGCTTAAAATACACGTTAGAGCCATTCTCATAACGAAACGGATTACAGTTAAATGCACTGATTTTTGTTATATCAAAGGAAAAAGCAATTGCGAGAAAAAAGGTAAAAGAAAAAAAAATGACGATCCTGAAAAAAATTTAAAATGCTTAAAATACACGTTAGAGCCATTCTGATAACGAAACGGATTACAGTTAAATGCACTGATTTTTGTTATATTAAAGGAAAAAGCAATTGCGAGAAAAAAGGTGCAAGAAAAAAAAATGACGATCCTGAAAAAAAACCTAAAATGCTTAAAATACACGTTAGAGCCATTCTGATAACGAAACGGATTACAGTTAAATGCACTGATTTTTGTTATATTAAAGGAAAAAGCAATTGCGAGAAAAAAGGTGCAAGAAAAAAATGACGATCCTGAAAAAAACCCTAAAATGCTTAAAATACACGTTAGAGCCATTCTGATAACGAAACGGATTACAGTTAAATGCACTGATTTTTGTTATATTAAAGGAAAAAGCAATTGCGAGAAAAAAGATGCAAGAGAAAAAAAAATGACGATCATGAAAAAAAAAAATCAAATGCTTAAAATACACGTTAGAGCCATTCTGATAACGAAACGGATTACAGTTAAATGCACTGATTTTTGTTATATTAAAGGAAAAAGCAATTGCGAGAAAAAAGGTGCAAGAAAAAAAATGACGATCCTGAAAAAACCCTAAAATGCTTAAAATACACGTTAGAGCCATTCTGATAACGAAACGGATTACAGTTAAATGCACTGATTTTTGTCATATTAAAGGAAAAAGCAATTGCGAGAAAAAAGGTGCAAGAGAAAAAAAAATGACGATCCTGAAAAAAAAACTCAAATGCTTAAAATACACGTTAGATAACGAAATGGATTACAGTTAAATGCACTGATTTATGTCATATTAAAGGAAAAAGCAATTGCGAGAAAAAAGGTGCAAGAGAAAAAAAAATGACGATCCTGAAAAAAAACTCAAATGCTTAAAATACACGTTAGAGCCATTCTGATAACGAAACGGATTACAGTTAAATGCACTGATTTTCGTTATATTAAAGGAAAAAGCAATTGCGAGAAAAAAGGTGCAAGAAAAAAAATGACGATCCTGAAAAAAAACTAAAATGCTTAAAATACACGTTAGAGCCATTCTGATAACGAAACGGATTACAGTTAAATGCACTGATTTTCGTTATATTAAAGGAAAAAGCAATTGCGAGAAAAAAGGTGCAAGAAAAAAAAATGACGATACTGAAAAAAAAATGCTTAAAATACACGTTAGAGCCATTCTGATAACGAAACGGATTACAGTTAAATGCGCTCATTTTCGTTATAATAAAGGAAAAAAAGCAATTGCGAGAAAAAAGGTGCAAGAAAAAAATGACGATCCTGAAAAAAACCCTAAAATGCGTAAAATACACATTATAGCCGTTCTGATAACGAAACGGATTACAGTTAAATTCTCTGATTTTCGTTATATTAAAGGAAAAAGCAATTGCTAGAAAAAAGGTGCAAGAAAAAAAATGACGATCCTGAAAAAAAAACATAAATGCTTAAAATACACGTTAGAGCCATTTTGATAACGAAACGGATTACAGTTAAATGCACTGATTTTCGTTATATTAAAGAAAATGCAATTGCGAGAAAAAAGGTGCAAGAAAAAAAAATGACGATCCTGAAAAAAACCGTAAAATGCTTAAAATACACGTTAGAGCCATTCTGATAACGTAACAGAATACAGTTAAATGCACTGATTTTTGTTATATTAAAGGAAAAAGCAATTGCGAGAAAAAAGGAGCAAGAAAAATAAATGACGATCCTGAAAAAAACCCTAAAATGCTTAAAATATACGTCAGAGCCATTCTGATAACTAAACGGATTACAGTTAAATGCACTGATTTTTGTTATATTAAATGAAAAAGCAATTGCAAGAAAAAAAAAAAGAGAAAAAAATGATGACAAACGAAAAAAAAACCTAAAATGCTTAAAATACACGTTAGAGCCATTCTGATAACGAAACGGATTACAGTTAAATGCACTGATTTTTGTTATATTAAAGGAAAAAGCAATTGCGAGAAAAAAGGTGCAAGAAAAAAAAATGACGATCCTGAAAAAAACTAAAATGCTTAAAATACACGTTAGAGCCATTCTGATAACGAAACGGATTACAGTTAAATGCACTGATTTTTGTTATATTAAAGGAAAAAGCAATGACGAGAAAAAAGGTGCAACAAAAGAAATGACGATCCTGAAAAAAAAAAACATAAAATGCTTAAAATACACGTTAGAGCCATTCTGATAACGAAACGGATTACAGTTAAATGCACTGATTTTTGTTATATTAAAGGAAAAAGCAATTGCGCAAAAAAGATGCAAGAAAAAAAATGACGATCCTGAAAAAAAAAACATAAAATGCTTAAAATACACGTTAGAGCCATTCTGATAACGAAACGGATTACAGTTAAATGCACTGATTTTTGTTATATCAAAGGAAAAAGCAATTGCGAGAAAAAAGGTGCAATAAAAAAAATCTGACGATCCAGAAAAAAAAACATAAAATGCTTAAAATACACGTTAGAGCCATTCTGATAACGAAACGGATTTCAGTTAAATGCACTGATTTTTGTTATATTAAAGGAAAAAGCAATTGCGAGAAAAAAGGTGCAAGAAAAAAAAATGACGATCCTGAAAAAAACCCTAAAATGTTAGAGCCATTCTTATAACGAAACGGATTACAGTTAAATGCACTGATTTTCTTATATTAAAGGAAAAAGCGATTGCGAGATAAAAGGTGCAAGAAAAAAATGATAATCCTGAAAAAAACCCTAAAATGCTTAAAATACACGTTAGAGCCATTCTGATAACGAATCTGATTACAGTTAAATGGACTGATTTTTGTTATATTAAAGGAAAAAGCAATTGCTAGAAAAAAGGTGGAAAAAAATGACGATCCTAAAAAAAACCCTAAAATGCTTAAAATACACGTTAGAGCCTTTCTGATAACGAAACGGATTACAGTTAAATTAAAGGAAAAATTAAATGCGAGAAAAAAGGTGCAAGAAGAAAAACGTCGCGATACCTGTAAAAAAAAAACGCTAAAATGCTTAAAATACACGTTAAAAAAACAAAAAAATGGGCATCCGATAACGAAACGGAATTACAGTTAAAATGCACTGATTTTTGTTTATTAATTTAAAGGAAAAAGCTAATTGACGAGAAAAATTACGATCCTACAAGAAAAAAATTGACGATCCTGAAACCCTAAAAACTGACAATCCTGAAAAAAAAATTAGAATCAGAAAAAGCTAAAATACACGCGTTAGAGCCATTCTGATAACGAAACGGATTTTCACAGTTAAATGCACTGATTTTTGTTATATTAAAGGAAAAAGCAAATTTGGCGAGAAAAAAGATGCAAGAAAAAAAAATGACGATTCCTGAAAAAACCTTTAAACTGCTTAATATATACACGTTAGAAGCCATTCTGTATAACGAAACGGAATACATTTAAATACACTGATTTTTGTTATATTAAAGGAAACATCAATTGCGAGAAAAAGGTTGCAAGAAGAAAAAAACATGACGAATCCTGAAAAAAAGAGCACTACCAATGCTTAAGAAATACACCGTCGTTAAAGAGCCATTCTGATAACGAAACGGATTTACAGTTAAATGCACTGATTTTTGTTTTTATATTAAAGGAAAAAGCAATTGTTTGAGAAAAAAGGTGCAAGAAAAAAAAAACTGACGATCCTAAAAAAAACTCTAAAATGCTTAAAATACAACGTTTAGAAACCATTCTGATAACGAAACGGAATTTTACAGTTAAATGCACTGATTTTTATTATATTAAAAGCAAAAAGCAATTGCAGGAGAAAAAAAGGCTGCAAGAAAAAAAATGAACGATCCTGAAAAAAAACTAAAATGCTTAAAATACACTAGAGCTCATTCTGAATGAACGAAAACGGATTTACAGTTAAATGCACTGATTTTTGTTATATTAAAGAAAAAAGACATTGGCGAGAAAAAAATGTGCCAATAACGAAAAAAAAATGACCGAACGATACTGAAAAAAAAACTAAAAATGCTTAAAATACACGTTAGAGAGCCCATTCATGATAACGAAACGGATTTACAGTTAAATGCACTGATTTTTGTTATAATAAAAGGAAAAAGCAATTGCAAGAAAAAGATTGCATAGAAAAAAAAATGACGATTCCCTGAAAAAATCCTTCAAGATCGTCTAAAATAAACGTTAGAGCCATTCTGATACGAAACGGATTTACAGTTACATGCACTGATTTTTGTTATATTAAAGGAAAAAGCAATTGCAGAAAAAAGGTGCAAAAAAAAGAAATGAATCGATCCTGA
>NW_028234442.1:26267757-26295618 GCF_977035675.1 Penaeus japonicus
AGCGCATTTAACTGTAATCCGTTTCGTTATCGAATGCCTCTAACGTTTATTTTAAGCATTTTCGTTCTTTTTTCAGGATCGTCATTTTTTTTTCTTACACCTTTTTTCTCGCAATTGCTTTTTCCTTTAATATAATAAAAATCAGTGCATTTAACTGTAATACGTTTCGTTATCAGAATGGCTCTAACGTGTATTTTAAGCATTTTCGTTTTTTTCAGGATCGTCATTTTTTTTTCTTGCACCTTTTTTCTTGCAATTGCTTTTTCCTTTAATATAACGAAAATCAGCGCATTTAACTGTAATCTGTTTCGTTATCAGAATGCCTCTAACGTGTATTTTAAGCATTTTCGTTTTTTTTTTCAGGATCGTCATTTTTTTTTCTTGCACCTTTTTTCTCGCAATTGCTTTTTTCTTTAATATAGCAAAAATCAATGCATTTAACTGTAATCCTTTTCGTTATCAGAATGGCTCTAACCAGTATTTCAAGCATTTTCGTTTTTTTCAGGATCGTCATTTTTTTTTTTGCACCTTTTTCTCGCAATTGCTTTTTTTCTTTAATATAGCAAAAATCAGTGCATTTAACTGTAATCCGTTTCGTTATCAGAATGGCTCTAACGTGTATTTTAAGCATTTTCGTTTTTTTTCAGGATCGTCATTTTTTTTCCTTGCACCTTTTTTCTCGCAATTCCTTTTTCCTTTAATATAACGAAAATCAGCGCATTTAACTGTAATCTGTTTCGTAATCAAAATGCCTCTAACGTGTATTTGGAGCATTTTCGTTTTTTTTCAGGATCGTGATTTTTTTTTCTTGCAACTTTTTTCTCGCAATTGCTTTTTTCCTTTAATATAACGAAAATCAGATCATTTAACTCTTATCCGTTTCGTTATCAGAATCCCTCTAACGTCTATTTTCAGCATTTTCGTTTCTTTTTCAGGATCGTCATTTTCTTTTCTTGCACCTTTTTTCTCGCAATTGCTTTTTCCTTTAATATAACAAAACTCAGTGCATTTAACTGTAATCCGTTTCGTTATCAGAATGCGTCTAACGTGTATTTTAAACATTTTCGTTTTTTTTTCAGGATAGTCATTTTTTTTCCATCTTTTTTCTCGCAATTGCTTTTTCCTTTAATATAACGAAAATTAGCGCATTTAACTGTAATCCGTTTCGTTATCAGAATGCCTCTAACGTGAATTTTAAGCATTTTCGTTTTTTTTTCAGGATCGTCATTTTTTTTTTCTTGCACCTTTTTTCTCGCAATTGCTTTTTCCTTTAATATAACGAAAATCAGCGCATTTAACTGTAATCTGTTTCGTTATCAGAATGCCTCTAATGTTTATTTTAAGCATTTTCCGTTTTTTTTTCAGGATCATCATTTTTTTTTTCTTGCACCTTTTTTCTCGCAATTGCCTTTTCCTTTAATATAACGAAAATCAGCGCATTTAACTGTAATCTGTTTTGTTATCAGAATGCCTCTAACGTGTATTTTAAGGATTTTAGGTTTTTTTCAGGATCGTCATTTTTTTTTTTGCACTTTTTTTGTCGCCATTCCTTTTTCCTCTAATATAACGAAAATAAGAGCATTTAACTGTAATCCGTTTCGTTATCAGAATGGCTCTAACGTGTATTTTCAGCATTTTCGTTTTTTTCAGGATCGTCATTTTTTTTCTTGCATTTTTTTTCTCGCAATTGCTTTTTCCTTTAAAATAACGAAAATCAGCGCTTTTAACTGTAATCCGTTTCGTTATCAGAATGCCTCTAACGTGTATTTGAAGCACTTTCGTTTTTTTTTTCATGATCATTTTTTTTTCTTGCACCTTTTTTCTCGCAATTGCTTTTTCCTTTAATATAACGAAAATCAGCGCATTTAACTATAATCTGTTTCGTTATCAGAATGCCTCTAACGTGTATTTTAAGCATTTTCGTTTTTTTTTTCAGGATCGTCATTTTTTTCTTGCAATTGCTTTTTCCTTTAATATAACGAAAATCAGTGCATTTAACTGTAATCTGTTTCGTTATTAGATGGCTCTAACGTGTATTTTAAGCATTTTCGTTTTTTTTTTCAGGATCGCCATTTCTTTTTCTTCACCTTTTTTCTCGCAATTGCTTTTTCCTTAAATAAAACGGTAATCAGCGCATTTAACTGTAATTCGTTTCGTTATCAGAATGCCTCTAATGTGTATTTTAAGCATTTTTGGTTTTTTTTTCAGGATCGTCATTTTTTTTTCTTGCACCTTTTTTCTCGCAATTGCTTTTTCCTTTAATATAACGAAAATCAGGGCTTTTAACTTTAATCCGTTTCGTTATCAGAATGCCTCTAACGTGTATTTTGAGCATTTTTTTTTTTCAGGATCGTCATATTTCATTTTTTTTGCACCTTTTTTCTCGCAATTGCTTTTTCCTTTAATACAACAAAAGTCAGCGTATTGAACTGTAATCCGTTTCGTTATCAGAATGCCTCTAACGTGTATTTTAAGCATTCTTTTTTTCAGGATCGTTATTTTTTTTCTTGTACCTTTTTTCTCACAATTACTTTTTCCTTTAATATAACGAAAATCAGCGCATTTAACTGTAATCCATTTCGTTATCAGAATGCCTCTAACATGTATCTAAAGCATTTTCGTTTTTTTTTCAGGGTCGTTATTTTTTTTTTCTTGCACCTTTTTTCACGCAATTGCTTTTTCCTTTAATATAACAAAAATCAGTGCCTTTAACTGAAATCCGTTTCGTTATCAGAATGGCTCTAACGTATATTTTAAGAATTTTAGTTTTTTTTCAGGATCGTCATTTTTTTCTCTTGCACCTTTTTTCTCGGAATTGCTTTTTCCTTTAATATAACGAAAATCAGCTCATTTAACTGTAATCTGTTTCATTATCTGAATGGCTTTAACGTGTGTATTTTAAGCATTTTAGTATTTTTTTAAGGATCGTCATTTTTTTTTCTTGCACCTTTTTTCTCGCAATTGCTTTTTTCTTTAACATAATGAAAATAAGCGCATTTATCTGTAACCCGTTTCGTTATCAGAATACCTCTAACGTGTATTTTAAGCATTTTCAGTTTTTTTTTCAGGATAGTCATTTTTTTTTCTTGCACCTTTTTTCTCGCAATTGCTTTTTCCTTTAATATAACAGAAATCAATGCATTTAACTGTAATCTGTTTCGTTATCGGAATGGCTCTAACGTTTATTTTAAGCATTTTCGTTTTTTTTTTTTCAGGATCGTCCTTTTTTTCTTGCACCTTTTTTCTCGCAATTGCTTTTTCCTTTAATATAACGAAAATCAGCGCATTAAACTGTAATCCGTTTCGTTATCAGAATGGCCCTAACGTGTATTTTAAGCATTTTTTTTTTCAGGATCGTCATTTTTTTTTTCTTGCACATCTTTTCTCGCAATATCATTTTCCTTTAATATAACTAAAATCAGCGCATTTAACTGTAATCTGTTTCGTTATCAGAATGCCTGTAACGTGTATTTTAAGCATTTTTTTTCAGGATCGTCATTTTTTTTCTTGCACCTTTTTGCTCGCAATTGCTTTTTCCTTTAATATAACAAAAATAAGTGCATTTAACTGTAATTCGTTTCGTTATCAGAATGCCTCTAACTTATATTTTCAGAATTTGCGTTTTTTTCAGGATCGTCATTTTTTTTTTCTTAAATATTTTTTCTCACAATTGTTTTTTCCTTTAATATAACAAATATTAGTGCATTTAACTGTAATCCGTTTCGTAATCAGAATGCCGCTAACGTGTATTTTAAGCATTTTCGAGTATTTTTCAGGATCGTCATTTTTTTTCTTTCCCCCTTTTTCTCGCAATTGCTTTTTCCTTTGATATAACAAAAATCAGTGCATTTAACCTTAATCTGTTTCGTTATCAGAATGGCTCTAAAGTGTATTTTAAGCATTTTTTTTTTTTTTCAGGATCGTCATTTTTTTTTCTTGCACCTTTTTTCTCGCAATTTCTTTTTCCTTTAATATAAAGAAAATTAGAGCATTTAACTGTAATCTGTTTTGTTATCAGAATGCATCTAACGTGTATTTTAAGTATTTTCGGGTTATTTTCAGGTCGTCATTATTTTTTCTTGCACCTTTTTTCTCGCAATTGCTGAAAATCAGTGCATTTAACTGTAATCCGTTTCGTTATCAGAATGCCTCTAACGTGTATTTTGAGCATTTTCGGTTTTTTTTCAGGATCGTCATTTTTTTTTTCTTTCACCTTTTTTTCTCGCAATTGCTTTTTCTTTTAATATAACGAAAATCAGTGCATTTAACTGTAATCCGTTTCGTTATCAGAATGTGTATTTTAAGCATTTTCGGCTTTTTTCAGGATCGTCGTTTTTTTCCTTTAATATAACTAAAATCGGCGCATTTATCGTGTCTCTAACTTGTATTTACACGTTAGAGGCATTCTAATAACGAAACGGATTACAGTTAAATGCGCTGATTTTCGTTATTATAAAGGAAAAGGCAATTCGAAAATGCTTAAAATACACGTTAGAGCCATTCTGATGTATTTTAAGCATTTTTTTCAGGATCGTGATTTTTTTTTCTTGCAACTTTTTTCTCGCAATTGTTTTTTTCCTTTAATATAACGAAAATCAGATCATTTAACTCTTATCCGTTTCGTTATCAGATTCCCTCTAACGTCTATTTTCAGCATTTTCGTTTCTTTTTCAGGATCGTCATTTTCTTTTCTTGCACCTTTTTTCTCGCAATTGCTTTTTCCTTTAATATAACAAAACTCAGGTTATTTAACTGTAATTCGTTTCGTTATCAGAATGCGTCTAACGTGTATTTTAAACATTTTCGTTTTTTTTCAGGATAGTCATTTTTTTCCATCTTTTTTCTCGCAATTGCTTTTTCCTTTAATATAACGAAAATTAGCGCATTTAACTGTAATCCGTTTCGTTATCAGAATGCCTCTAACGTGAATTTTAAGTATTTTCGTTTTTTTTCAGGATCGTCATTTTTTTTTCTTGCACCTTTTTTCTCGCAATTGCTTTTTCCTTTAATATAACGAAAATCAGCGCATTTAACTGTAATCTGTTTTGTTATCAGAATGCCTCTAACGTGTATTTTAAGCATTTTAGGGTTTTTTTCAGGATCGTCATTTTTTTTTTTTGCACTTTTTTTCTCGCCATTGCTTTTTCCTCTAATATAACGAAAATCAGCGCATTTAACTGTAATCCGTTTCGTTATCAGAATGCTTGTATCGTGAATTTTAAGCATTCTTATTTTTTTCAGGATCGTCATTTTCTTTTTTCTTGCACCTTTTTTCTCGCAATTGCTTTTTCCTTTAATATAACAAAAATCAGAGCATTTAACTGTAATCCGTTTCGTTATCAGAATGGCTCTAACGTGTATTTTCAGCATTTTCGTTTTTTTCAGGATCGTCATTTTTTTTCTTGCACTTTTTTTCTCGCAATTGCTTTTTCCTTTAAAATAACGAAAATCAGCGCTTTTAACTGTAATCCGTTTCGTTATCAGAATGCCTCTAACGTGTATTTGAAGCATTTTCGTTTTTTTTTCATGATCATTTTTTTTTCTTGCACCTTTTTTCTCGCAATTGCTTTTTCCTTTAATATAACGAAAATCAGCGTATGTAACTGTAATCCGTTTCGTTATCAGAATGCCTCTAACGTGTAATCTAAGCATTTTCGTTTTTTTTCAGGATCGTCATTTTTTTTTCTTTCACCTTTTTTCTCGCAATTGCTTTTTCCTTAAATAAAACGGTAATCAGCGCATTTAACTGTAATTCGTTTCGGTATCAGAATGCCTCTAATGTGTATTTTAAGCATTTTTTTTTTTTCAGGATCGTCATTTTTTTTTCTTGCACCTTTTTTCTCGCAATTGCTTTTTCCTTTAATATAACGAAAATCAGCGCTTTTAACTTTAATCCGTTTCGTTATCAGAATGCCTCTAACGTGTATTTTAAGCATTTTCTGTTTTTTTTTTTCAGGATCGTCATATTTCATTTTTCTTGCACCTTTTTTCTCGCAATTGCTTTTTCCTTTAATACAACAAAAGTCAGCGTATTGAACTGTAATCCGTTTCGTTATCAGAATGCCTCTAACGTGTATTTTAAGCATTTTTTTTTTCAGGATCGTTATTTTTTTTCTTGTACCTTTTTTCTCACAATTACTTTTTCCTTTAATATAACGAAAATCAGCGCATTTAACTGTAATCCATTTCGTTATCAGAATGCCTCTAACATGTATTTTCGTTTTTTTTTTTAGGGTCGTTATTTTTTTTTTCTTGCACCTTTTTTCTCGCAATTGGTTTTCTTTTAATATAACAAAAATCAGTGCATTTAACTGTAATCCGTTTCGTTATCAGAATAGCTCTAACGTGTATTTTAAGGATTTTCAGTTTTTTTTCAGGATAGTCATTTTTTTTTCTTGCACCTTTTTTCTCGCAATTGCTTTTTCCTTTAATATAACAGAAATCAATGCATTTAACTGTAATCCGTTTCGTTATCGGAATGGCTCTAACGTTTATTTTAAGCATTTTCGTTTTTTTTTTCAGGATCGTCCTTTTTTTCTTGCACTTTTTTTCTCGCAATTGCTTTTTCCTTTAATATAACAAAAATCAATGAATTGAACTGTAATCTGTTTCGTTATCGGAATGGCTCTAACGTTTATTTTAAGCATTTTTGGTTTTTTTTCAGGATCGTCCTTTTTTTCTTGCACCTTTTTTCTCGCAATTGCTTTTTCCTTTAATATAACGAAAATCAGCGCATTAAACTGTAATTCGTTTCGTTATCAGAATGGCCCTAACGTGTATTTTAAGCATTTTTTTTTTTTGAGGATCTTAATTTTTTTTCTTGCACATCTTTTCTCGCAATATCATTTTCCTTTAATATAACTAAAATCAGCGCATTTAACTGTAATCTGTTTCGTTATCAGAATGCCTGTAACGTGTATTTTAAGCATATTTTTTCAGGATCGTCATTTTCTTTCTTGCACCTTTTTGCTCGCAATTGCTTTTTCCTTTAATATAACAAAAATCAGTGCATTTAACTGTAATTCGTTTCGTTATCAGAATGCCTCTAACTTATATTTTCAGAATTTGCGTTTTTTTCAGGATCGTCATTTTATTTTTTCTTGAATATTTTTTCTCACAATTGTTTTTTCCTTTAATATAACAAATATTAGTGCATTTAACTGTAATGCGTTTCGTTATGAGAATGGTTCTAACGTGTATTTTAAGCATTTTCGGGTTTTTTTTTCTTGAATATTTTTTCTCACAATTGTTTTTTCCTTTAATATAACAAATATTAGTTCATTTAACTGTAATCCGTTTCGTAATCAGAATGCCGCTAACGTGTATTTTAAGCATTTTCGAGTATTATTTTTCTTGCACCTTTTTCTCGCAATTGCTTTTTCCTTTGATATAACAAAACAGTGCATCTAACCTTAATCTGTTTCGTTATCAGAATGGCTCTAAATTGTGTTTTAAGCATTTTCGTTTTTTTTTTTCAGGATCGTCATTTTTTTTTCTTGCACCTTTTTTCTCGCAATTTCTTTTTCCTTTAATATAAAGAAAATTAGAGCATTTAACTGTAATCTGTTTTGTTATCAGAATGCATCTAACGTGTATTTTAAGTATTTTCGGGTTATTTTCAGGTCGTCATTATTTTTTCTTGCACCTTTTTTCTCGCAATTGCTTTTTCCTATAATATAATGAAAATCAGTGCATTTAACTGTAATCCGTTTCGTTATCAGAATGCCTCTAACGTGTATTTTGAGCATTTTCGTTTTTTTTTTCAGGATCGTCATTTTTTTTCTTTCATCTTTTTTTCTCGCAATTGCTTTTTCTTTTAATATAACGAAAATCAGTGCATTTAACTGTAATCCGTTTCGTTATCAGAATGTGTATTTTAAGCATTTTCGGCTTTTTTCAGGATCGTCGTTTTTTTTCCTTTAATATAACTAAAATCGGCGCATTTATCGTGTCTCTAACTTGTATTTACACGTTAGAGGCATTCTAATAACGAAACGGATTACAGTTAAATGCGCTGATTTTCGTTATTATAAAGGAAAAGGCAATTGCGAGAAAAAAGGTGCAAGGAACAAAAAAATGACGATTTTGAAAAAAAAAAAACGAAAATGCTTAAAATACACGTTAGAGCCATTCTGATAACGAAACGGATTACAGTTATATGCACTGATTATTGTTATATTAAAGGAAAAAGCAATTACGAGACAAAAGGTGAAAGAAATAAAAAGGACGATCCTGAAAAAAAAACTAAAATGCTTTAAATACACGTTAGAGCCATTCTGATAACGAAACGGATTACAGTTATATGCACAGATTATTGTTATATTAAAGGAAAAAGCAATTGCGAGAAAAAAGGTGAAAGAAAAAAAAAATTACGACCCTGAAAAAAAAACGAAAATGCTTAAAATACACGCTAGAGCCTTTCTGATAACGAAACAGATATCATTTAAATGCACTGATTTTCGTTATATTAAAGGAAAAAGCAATGGAAAAAAAAGAAAAATCTTAAAAATCTTTATTTTCGTTATATTAAAGGAAAAAGTAATTGCGAGAAAAAGGGTGGAAGAAAAAAAATGCAAGTAATATATACGATTTTGAAAAAAATGCTTAAAATACACCTTAGAACCTTTATGATAATGAAACCGATTACAGTTAAATGCGCTTATATTCGTTATATAAAAGGAAAAAGTAATTGCGAAAAAAGTGCAAGAAAAAAAAGATGCACGATCCTGAAAAAAATAAACTAAAATTTTTTAAAATACACGTTAGAGACATTCTGATCATGAAACGGATTACATTTAAATGCGCTGATTTTCGTTAGATTATAGGAAAAGGCAATTTCGACAAAAAGGCAGCAAGAAAAAAAATGAATATGCAAGTAATATAGACGATCTTGAAAAGAAAAAAAATTGCTTAAAATACACCTTAGAACCATTCTGATAATGAAACGGATTACAGTTAAATGCGGTGATTTTCGTTATATTAAAGGAAAAGGCAATTCCGATGAAAAGGGTGCAAGAAAAAAATGCAAGTAATTTATACGATCTTGAAAAAATGCTTAAAATACACGTTATAGCCATTTCGATAATGAAATATCAGAATGGTTCTAACGTGCATTTTAATCATTTTTGGCTTTTTTCAGGATCGTGCATTTTTTTCTTCCTGCACATTTTTTTTCGCAATCCATTTTTCCTTTAATAAGCGCATTTAACTGTAATCCGTTTCATTATCAAAATGGCCCCAACGTGTATTCTAAGCAATTTTTGTTTTTTTTTTTCATGATCGTGCATTTTCTTTTCATGCATCTTTTTTCTCGCAATTGCTTTTTTCTTTAATATAACGAACATCAGCGCATTTAATTCTAATCCGTTTCATTAACAGTATATCTGTAACGTGTGTTTTAAGCATTTTTGGCTTTTTTTTTCAGGATAATGTATTTCTTTTTTCTTGCACCTTTTTTCTCGCAATTGCTTTTTCATTTAATATAACGAAAATTAGCGCATTTAACTGTAATCCGTTTCATTATCAGAATGGCTCTAACGTGTATTTTAAGCATTTTTGGCTTTTTTCAGGATCGTGCATTTTTTTTTCCTGCACAATTTTTCTCGCAATCCATTTTTCCTTTAATATGCCGAAAATAAGCGCATTTAATTGTAATCCGTTTCATTATCAGAATGGCTCTAACGTGTATTTTAAGCATTTTTGGCTGTTTTTCAGGAACGTGCATTTTTTTCTTGCACCTTTTTTCTGGGAATTACTTTTTCCTTTAATATAACGAAAATCAGCGCATTTAACTGTAATCCGTTTCATTATCAGAATGGCTCTAACGTGTATTTTAAGCATTTTCGTTTTTTTTCAGGATCGTCATTTTTTTTTCCTTGCACCTTTTTTCTCGCAATTGCTTTTTTCCTTTAATATAACGAAAATCAGCGCATTTAACTGTAATCTGTTTCGTAATCAAAATGCCTCTAACGTCTATTTTCAGCATCTTCATTTTTTTCAGGATCGTAATTTTTTTTTTCTTGCAACTTTTTTCTCGCAATTGCTTTTTTCCTTTAATATAACGAAAATCAGTGCATTTAACTGTAATCCGTTTTGTTATCAGAATCCCTCTAACGTCTATTTTCAGCATTTTCGTTTCTTTTTCAGGATCGTCATTTTCTTTTCTTGCACCTTTTTTCTCGCAATTGCTTTTTCCTTTAATATAACAAAAATCTGTGCATTTAACTGTAATCCGTTTCGTTATCAGAATGCGTCTAACGTGTATTTTAAACATTTTCGGGTTTTTTTCAGGATAGTCATTTTTTTTGCATCATTTTTGTCGCAATTGCTTTTTCCTTTAATATAACGAAAATTAGCGCATTTAACTGTAATCCGTTTCGTTATCAGAATGCCTCTAACGTTAATTTTAAGCATTTTCGTTTTTTTTTTCAGGATCGTCATTTTTTTTTTCTTGCACCTTTTTTCTCGCAATTGCTTTTTCCTTTAATATAACGAAAATCAGCGCATTTAACTGTAATCTGTTTTGTTATCAGAATGCGTCTAACTGTTATTTTAAGCATTTTCGGGGTTTTTTTCAGGATCATCATTTTTTTTTTTTGCACCTTTTTTCTCGCAATTGCTTTTTCCTTAAATATAACGAAAATCAGCGCATGTAACTATAATCCGTTTCGTTATCAGAATGCCTCTAACGGTTATTTTAAGCATTTTCGGGGTTTTTTTCAGGATCGTCATTTTTTTTTCTTGCACCTTTTTTCTCGCAATTGCTTTTTCCTTTGATATAACGAAAATCAGCGCATTTAACTGTAATCTGTTTCGTTATCAGAATGCCTCTAATGTTTATTTTAAGCATTTTCCGTTTTTTCTCATGATCGTCATTTTTTTTTCTTGCACTTTTTTTCTCGCCATTGCTTTTTCCTCTAATATAACGAAAATCAGCGTATTTAACTGTAATCCGTTTCGTTATCAGAATGCCTCTAACGTGTATTTTAAGCATTTTCGTTTTTTTTTTCAGGATCGCCATTTTTTTTTCTTGCACCTTTTTTCTCGCAATATCTTTTTCCTCTAATGTAACGAAATTCAGCGCATTTAACTGTAATCCGTTTCGTTATCAGAATGCCTCTAACGTGTATCTTAAGCATTTTCAGTTTTTTTTCAGGATCGTCATTTTTTTTTCTTCACCTTTTTTCTCGCAATTGCTTTTTCCTTTAATATAACGAAAATCAGCGCATTTACGTGTAATCTGTTTCGTTATCAGAATGCCTCTAACGTGTATTTTAAGCATTTTCATGTTTTTTTTCAGGATCGTCATTTTTTTTTCTTACACCTTTTTTCTCGCAATTGCTTTTTCCTTTACTATAACAAAAAATCAGCGCATTTAACTGTAATCCGTTTCGTTATCAGAATGCCTCTAACGTGTATTTTAAGCATTTTCGGGTTTTTTTCATGATCGTCATTTTTTTTTCTTGCACCTTTTTTCTTGCAATTGCTTTTTCCTTTAATATAACGAAAATCAGCGCATTTAACTGTAATCTGTTTCGTTATCAGAATGCCTCTAACGTGTATTTTAAGCATTTTCGTTTTTTTTTCAGGATCGTCATTTTTTTTTCTTGCACCTTTTTTCTCGCAATTGCTTTTTTCTTTAATATAGCAAAAATCAATGCATTTAACTGTAATCCTTTTCGTTATCAGAATGGCTCTAACCTGTATTTCAAGCATTTTCGTTTTTTTTTCAGGATCGTCATTTTTTTTTTGCACCTTTTTTCTCGCAATTGCTTTTTTTCTTTAATATAGCAAAAATCAGTGCATTTAACTGTAATCCGTTTCGTTATCAGAATGGCTCTAACGTGTATTTTAAGCATTTTCGTTTTTTTCAGGATCGTCATTTTTTTTCCTTGCACCTTTTTTCTCGCAATTCCTTTTTCCTTTAATATAACGAAAATCAGCGCATTTAACTGTAATCTGTTTCGTAATCAAAATGTCTCTAACGTGTATTTGGAGCATTTTCGTTTTTTTTCAGGATCGTGATTTTTTTTTCTTGCAACTTTTTTCTCGCAATTGCTTTTTTCCTTTAATATAACGAAAATCAGATCATTTAACTCTTATCCGTTTCGTTATCAGAATCCCTCTAACGTCTATTTTCAGCATTTTCGTTTCTTTTTCAGGATCGTCATTTTCTTTTCTTGCACCTTTTTTCTCGCAATTGCTTTTTCCTTTAATATAACAAAACTCAGTGCATTTAACTGTAATCCGTTTCGTTATCAGAATGCGTCTAACGTGTATTTTAAACATTTTCGTTTTTTTTTTCAGGATAGTCATTTTTTTCCATCTTTTTTCTCGCAATTGCTTTTTCCTTTAATATAACGAAAATCTGTGCATTTAACTGTAATCCGTTTCGTTATCAGAATGCCTCTAACGTGAATTTTAAGCATTTTCGTTTTTTTTTTTCAGGATCGTCATTTTTTTTTTCTTGCACCTTTTTTCTCGCAATTTCTTTTTCCTTTAATATAACGAAAATCAGCGCATTTAACTGTAATCTATTTTGTTATCAGAATGCCTCTAACGTGTATTTTAAGCATTTTCGGGTTTTTTCAGGATCGTCATTTTTTTTGCACCTTTTTTCTCGTAATTGGTTTTTCCTTTTTATATAACGAAAATCAGCGCATTTAACTGTAATCTGTTTCGTTATCAGAATGCCTCTAATGTTTATTTTAAGCATTTTCCGTTTTTTTTCAGGATCATCATTTTTTTTTCTTGCACCTTTTTTCTCGCAATTGCCTTTTCCTTTAATATAACGAAAATCAGCGCATTTAACTGTAATCTGTTTTGTTATCAGAATGCCTCTAACGTGTATTTTAAGGATTTTAGTTTTTTTTTTCAGGATCGTCATTTTTTTTTTTTTGCACTTTTTTTCTCGCCATTGCTTTTTCCTCTAATATAACGAAAATCAGCGCATTTAACTGTAATCCGTTTCGTTATCAGAATGCTTGTATCGTGAATTTTAAGCATTATTTTTTTCAGGATCGTCATTTTCTTTTTTCTTGCACCTTTTTTCTCGCAATTGCTTTTTCCTTTAATATAACAAAAATCAGAGCATTTAACTGTAATCCGTTTCGTTATCAGAATGGCTCTAACGTGTATTTTCAGCATTTTTTTTTTTTCAGGATCGTCATTTTTTTTCTTGCACTTTTTTTCTCGCAATTGCTTTTTCCTTTAAAATAACGAAAATCAGCGCTTTTAACTGTAATCCGTTTCGTTATCAGAATGCCTCTAACGTGTATTTGAAGCATTTTCGTTTTTTTTTTCATGATCATTTTTTTTTCTTGCACCTTTTTTCTCGCAATTGCTTTTTCCTTTAATATAACGAAAATCAGCGTATGTAACTGTAATCCGTTTCGTTATCAGAATGCCTCTAACGTGTAATCTAAGAATTTTCGTTTTTTTTCAGGATCGTCATTTTTTTTTCTTTCACCTTTTTTCTCGCAATTGCTTTTTCCTTAAATAAAACGGTAATCAGCGCATTTAACTGTAATTCGTTTCGTTATCAGAATGCCTCTACCGTGTATTTTAAGCATTTTTTTTTTTTTCAGGATCGTCATTTTTTTTTCTTGCACCTTTTTTCTCGCAATTGCTTTTTCCTTTAATATAACGAAAATCAGCGCTTTTAACTTTAATCCGTTTCGTTATCAGAATGCTTCTAACGTGTATTTTAAGCATTTTCTGGGTTTTTTTTTCAGGATCGTCATATTTCATTTTTCTTGCACCCTTTTTCTCGCAATTGCTTTTTCCTTTAATACAACAAAAGTCAGCGTATTGAACTGTAATCCGTTTCGTTATCAGAATGCCTCTAACGTGTATTTAAAGCATTTTTTTTTTCAGGATCGTTATATTTTTTCTTGTACCTTTTTTCTCACAATTACTTTTTCCTTTAATATAACGAAAATCAGCGCATTTAACTGTAATCCATTTCGTTATCAGAATGCCTCTAACGTGTATTTTAAGGATTTTCGGTTTTTTTCAGTATCGTCATTTTTTTCTTCTTGCACCTTTTTTCTCGCAATTGCTTTTTCTTTTAATATAACAAAAATCAGTGCATTTAACTGTAACCCGTTTCGTTAACAGAATGCCTCTACGTGTATTTTAAGCATTTTCGGGATTTTTTGAGGATCGTCATTTTTTTTCTTGCACCCTTTTTCTCGCAATTGCTTTTTTTCTCTAATATAATGAAAATCAGCGCATTTATCTGTAACCCGTTTCGTTATCAGAATACCTCTAACGTGTATTTTAAGCATTTTCAGTTTTTTTTTCAGGATAGTCATTTTTTTCTTGCACCTTTTTTCTCGCAATTGCTTTTTCCTTTAATATAACAGAAATCAATGCATTTAACTGTAATCCGTTTCGTTATCGGAATGGCTCTAACGTTTATTTTAAGCATTTTCGTTTTTTTTCAGGATCGTCCTTTTTTTCTTGCACCTTTTTTCTCGCAATTGCTTTTTCCTTTAATATAACAAAAATCAATGAATTGAACTGTAATCTGTTTCGTTATCGGAATGGCTCTAACGTTTATTTTAAGCATTTTCGTTTTTTTTTCAGGATCGTCCTTTTTTTCTTGCACCTTTTTTCTCGCAATTGCTTTTTCCTTTAATATAACGAAAATCAGCGCATTAAACTGTAATCCGTTTCGTTATCAGAATGGCCCTAACGTGTATTTTAAGCATTTTTTTTTTCAGGATCGTCATTTTTTTTTCTTGCACATCTTTTCTCGCAATATCATTTTCCTTTAATATAACTAAAATCAGCGCATTTAACTGTAATCTGTTTCGTTATCAGAATGCCTGTAACGTGTATTTTAAGCATTTTTTTTCAGGATCGTCATTTTTTTTCTTGCACCTTTTTGCTCGCAATTGCTTTTTCCTTTAATATAACAAAAATCAGTGCATTTAACTGTAATTCGTTTCGTTATCAGAATGCCTCTAACTTATATTTTCAGAATTTGCGTTTTTTTCAGGATCGTCATTTTTTTTTTCTTGAATATTTTTTCTCACAATTGCTTTTTCCTTTAATATAACAAATATTAGTGCATTTAACTGTAATGCGTTTCGTTATGAGAATGGTTCTAACGTGTATTTAAAGCATTTTCGTTTTTTTTTTCTTGAATATTTTTTCTCACAATTGTTTTTTCCTTTAATATAACAAATATTAGTGCATTTAACTGTAATCCGTTTCGTAATCAGAATGCCGCTAACGTTTATTTTAAGCATTTTCGAGTATTTTTCAGGATCGTCATTTTTTTTCTTGTACCTTTTTCTCGCAATTGTTTTTTCCTTTGATATAACTAAAATCAGTGCATTTAACCTTAATCTGTTTCGTTATCAGAATGGCTCTAAAGTGTATTTTAAGTATTTTCGTTTTTTTTTTCAGGATCGTCATTTTTTTTATTGCACCTTTTTTCTCGCAATTTCTTTTTCCTTTAATATAAAGAAAATTAGAGCATTTAACTGTAATCTGTTTCGTTATCAGAATGCATCTAACGTGTATTTTAAGTATTTTCGGGTTATTTTCAGGTCGTCATTATTTTTTCTTGCACCTTTTTTCTCGCAATTGCTTTTTCCTATAATATAATGAAAATCAGTGCATTTAACTGTAATCCGTTTCGTTATCAGAATGCCTCTAACGTGTATTTTGAGCATTTTCGGTTTTTTTTTCAGGATCGTCATTTTTTTTTCTTTCACCTTTTTTTCTCGCAATTGCTTTTTCTTTTAATATAACGAAAATCAGTGCATTTAACTGTAATCCGTTTCGTTATCAGAATGTGTATTTAAAGCATTTTCGGCTTTTTTCAGGATCGTCGTTTTTTTTCCTTTAATATAACTAAAATCGGCGCATTTGTCGTGTCTCTAACTTGTATTTACACGTTAGAGGCATTCTAATAACGAAACGGATTACAGTTAAATGCGCTGATTTTCGTTATTATAAAGGAAAAGGCAATTGCGAGAATAAAGGTGCAAGAAACAAAAAAATGACGATTTTGAAAAAAAAACGAAAATGCTTAAAATACACGTTAGAGCCATTCTGATAACGAAACGGATTACAGTTAAATGCACTGATTTTCGTTATATTAAAGGAAAAAGCAATTACGAGAAAAAAGGTGAAAGAAATAAAAAGGACGATCCTGAAAAAAAAAACGAAAATGCTTTAAATATACGTTAGAGCCATTCTGATAACGAAACGGATTACAGTTAAATGCACTGATTATTGTTATATTAAAGGAAAAAGTAATTGCGAGAAAAAAGGTGAAAGAAAAAAAAAATTACGACCCTGAAAAAAAAACGAAAATGCTTAAAATACACGTTAGAGCCATTCTGATAACGAAACAGATTACATTTAAATGCACTGATTTTCGTTATATTAAAGGAAAAAGCAATGGAAAAAAAAAAAATCTTAAAAATCTTTATTTTCGTTATATTAAAGGAAAAAGTAATTGCGAGAAAAAGGGTGGAAGAAAAAAAATGCAAGTAATATATACGATTTTGAAAAAAATGCTTAAAATACACCTTAGAACCTTTATGATAATGAAACCGATTACAGTTAAATGCGCTTCTATTCGTTATATAAAAGGAAAAAGTAATTGCGAAAAAAGTGCAAGAAAAAAAAGATGCACGATCCTGAAAAAAATAAACTAAATTTTTTTAAAATACACGTTAGAGACATTCTGATCATGAAACGGATTACATTTAAATGCGCTGATTTTCGTTAGATTATAGGAAAAGGCAATTTCGACAAAAAGGCAGCAAGAAAAAAAAATGAATATGCAAGTAATATAGACGATCTTGAAAAGAAAAAAAAATTGCTTAAAATACACCTTAGAACCATTCTGATAATGAAACGGATTACAGTTAAATGCGGTGATTTTCGTTATATTAAAAAAAAACGCAATTCCGATGAAAAGGGTGCAAGAAAAAAATGCAAGTAATTTATACGATCTTGAAAAAATGCTTAAAATACACGTTATAGCCATTTCGATAATGAAATATCAGAATGGTTCTAACGTGCATTTTAATCATTTTTGGCTTTTTTCAGGATCGTGCATTTTTTTTCCTGCACATTTTTTCTCGCAATCCATTTTTCCTTTAATATGCCGAAAATAAGCGCATTTAACTGTAATCCGTTTCATTATCAAAATGGCCCCAACGTGTATTCTAAGCAATTTTTTTTTTTTTCATGATCGTGCATTTTTTTTTCATGCATCTTTTTTTCTCGCAATTGCTTTTTTCTTTAATATAACGAACATCAGCGCATTTAATTCTAATCCGTTTCATTAACAGTATATCTGTAACGTGTGTTTTAAGCATTTTTGGCTTTTTTTCAGGATAATGTATTTCTTTTTTCTTGCACCTTTTTTCTCGCAATTGCTTTTTCATTTAATATAACGAAAATTAGCGCATTTAACTGTAATCCGTTTCATTATCAGAATGGCTCTAACGTGTATTTTTAGCATTTTTGGCTTTTTTCAGGATCGTGCATATTTTTTTTCCTGCACAATTTTTCTCGCAATCCATTTTCCTTTAATATGCCGAAAATAAGCGCATTTAACTGTAATCCGTTTCATTATCAGAATGGCTCTAACGTGTATTTTAAGCATTTTTGGCTGTTTTTCAGGAACGTGCATTTTTTTTCTTGCACCTTTTTTCTGAGAATTACTTTTTCCTTTAATATAACGAAAATCAGCGCATTTAACTGTAATCCGTTTCATTATCAGAATGGCTCTAACGTGTATTTTAAGCTTTTTTGGCTGTTTTTCAGGATGGTGCCTTTTTTTTCTTGCACCTTTCTTCTCGCAATTGCTTTTTCCTTTAATATAACGAATATCAGCAAATTTAACTGTAATCCGTTTTATTATCAAAATGGCCCTAATGTGTATTTTTCAGCATATTTGGCTTTTTTCAGCATGCATTTTTTTTCTTGCACCTTTTTTCTCGCAATTGCTTTTTTCCTTTGATATAACGAAAATCTGCGCATTTAACTGTAATCCGTTTCATTATCAGAATGGCTCAAACGTGTATTTTAAGCATTTTCTGTTTTTTTTTCAGGAACGTGCTTTTTTTTTCTTTTTTTTTTCTTCCACGTTTTCTCTCGGAATTGCTTTTTCTCATTTAATAGAACGAAAATAAGCTCATTTAACTGTAATCCGTGTTATTATCAGAATGGCTCTAACGTGTATTTTAAACATTTTTCGCTTTTTTCAGGATCGATTTTTTTTTTCTTGCACCTATTTTAATTGCTTTCTCCTTTTATATAACGAATATCAGGGAATTTAACTGTAATCAATTCATTATCAGAAAAGCTCTGACGTGTATTTTAAGCATTTTTGGCTTTTTTTCAGGATCGAGCAATTTTTTTTTCCTGCACCTATTTTCTCGGAATTGCTCTTTCATTTAATATAACGAAAATCACCGCGTTTAACTGTAATCCGTTTCATTATCAGAATGGCTCTAACGTGTACTTTAAGCATTTTTGACTTTTTTCAGGATCGTGGATTTTTTTCTTGCACCTTTTTTCTCGCAATTGCTTTTTCATTTAATATAACGAAAATCAGCGCATTTAACTGTAATCTGTTTCGTTATCAGAATGGCTCTAACGTGTATTTTAAGCATTTTTCGCCTTTTTTCAGTATCGTGATTTTTTTTTTCTTGCATCTTTTTTCTCGCAATTGCTGTTTCCTTTGTTAAACCTAAAATCAGCGCATTTAATCCATTTCATTATCAGAATGGCTCTAACGTGTATTTAAAGCATTTCTTGCATTTCTTTTTTTTCTTGCACCTTTTTTCTCGCAATTGATTTGCCTTTAATATAACGAAAATCCCCGCATTTAACTGTAATCCGTTTCATTAACAGAATGGCTCTAACGTGTATTTTAAGCATTTTTGGCTTTTTTTTCAGGAGCGTGCATTTATTTTCTTGCACATTTTTTCTCGCAATTGCTGTTTTCTTTAATATAACGAAAATCAGCGCATTTAACTGTAATCCATTTTATTATCAGAATGGCTCTACCGTGTATCTTAAGCATTTTTGGCTTTTTTTCAGTATCGTGCATTTTTTTTTCTTGCACCTTTTTTTCTCGCAATTGCTTTTTCCTTTGATATAACGAAAATCAGCGTATTTAACTGTAATTAGTTTCATGATCAACATGGCGCTAACGTGTATTTAATGCATATTTTTTTCAGGATCATGCATTTTTTTTTCTTGCACCTTTTTTCTCGAAATAGCTTTTTCCTTTAATATAACGAAAATCAGCGCATTTAACTGTAATCCGTTTCATTATCAGAATGGCTCGAACGTGTATTTTAAGCATTTTTGCAATTTTTTCAGGATCGCGCATTTTTTTTCTTGCACCTTTCTTCTCGCAATTGCTTTTTCCTTTGATATAACGAAAGTCAGCGAATTTAACTGTAATTCGTTTCATTATCAGAATGGCTCTAACGTGTTTTTTAAGTATTTTTTGCTTTTTTTTCGGGATCGTGCATTTTTTTTCTTGCATCTTTTTCTTGCAATTGCTTTTTCCTTTAATATAATGATCAGCGCATTTACCTGTAATATCTTTCATTATCAGAATGGCTCTAACGTGTATATTAAGCATTTTTCGTTTTTTTCAGTATTGTGATTTTTTTTTCTTGCACCTTTTTTCTCGCAATTGCTTTTTTTTTGATAAACCGAAAATCAGTGCATTTAACTGTAATCCGTTTGATTATCAGAATGGCTTTAATGTGTGTTTTAAGTATTTTTGGCGTTTTTTCAGGATCGTGCATTTTTTTTTCTAACACCTTTTTTCTCGCAATTGCTTTTTCCTTTAATATAATGAAAATCAGCGCATTTAACTGTAATCCATTTCATTATCAGAATGGATCTAATGTGTATTTTAAGGATTTTTTTTTTTTTTTTTTAGGATCGTGCATTTTTTTTCTTGCACCTTTTTTCTCGCAATTGTTTTTTTCTTTAATATAACAATGCTAAAGATACCATTTAATTCGCTGATGATCGTTATATTATAGCAAAAAGGAATTGAGAGAAAAAAGGGGACATCAAAAAAAAAAAAAAAGCTAAATATATACACATCTCCCGAAAATACCAAAGATGCTAAAAATACTCATTTTAACCCTTTTGATAACGAAAAGGAGTACAATTATATGCGGCGATGATCGTTATATTATAGCAAAAAGGAAGTGAGAGAAAAAGGGGACATCCAAAAAAAATTAAAAATAAAAACTTTTTTCTATAATATAACGATCATCAGCGCATTTAATTGTACTCCTTTTCATTATCAAAAGGGTTAGCATCTTTGTTATTATCGGGAGATGTGTATATATTTAGTTTTTTTTTTTTTATATCCCCTTTGTTCTCTCAATTCCTTTTTGCTATAATATAACGATCATCAGTGCATTTAACTGTACTCCTTTGCATTATCAGAACGGCTCTAACGTGTACTCTAAGCATTTTTGGTATTTTCGTGAGATTCGTATATATTTATCTTTTTTTCCCCTTTTTATCTCAATTCCTTTTTGCTATAATATAACGATAATCAGCGCATTTAACTGTCCTCCTTTACATTATCAGCATGGCTCTAACGTGTATTTTAAACATTTTTGGTATTTTCGGGAGATTCGTATCTATTTATCATTTCTTCTTTTCCCGCTTTTTTCTCTCAATTCTTTTTTGCTATAATATAATGATAATCAGCGCATTTAACTCTACTCCTTATCGTTATCAAAATGGTTAAAATAGGTCATTTTATCATCTTTGGTGTTTTTGGTAATATTATTTTTATTTTCTATCCCCCTTTTTCTATCTTTTATGTTTTGCTCTAATATAACGAAAATCAGCGTATTTTGCTATAATCCTTTGCATTATCAGAATGGCTCGAACGTGTGTTTAAAGCATTTTTGGTATTTTCGGGAGATTTGTATATATTTATCATTTTTTTATTTCCCCTTTTTTCTCTCTATTACTTTTTGCATAATATAACGATAATCAGTGCATTTAACTGTACTCCTTTTCGTTATCAAAATGGTTAAAATGGGTATTTTTAGCATCTTTGGTATTCTTAATAGTAACATTATTATCCCCTCCCCCTTTTTTTCTCTAATTTATTTTTTGCTCCAATATAACGATAATCTAGCTATAATCCTTTATCAGAATGGCTCTAACGTGTATCTTAAGCCTTTTTTTGGGGGGGTTGGGGGAGGGGATTTTTTATATATTTGTTTTTTTATTTCCCCCTTTTTCTCTAAAGTCCTTTCCTGTATAATATAACGATAATCAGCACATTTAACTGTTCTTTTCGTTATGAAAATGGTTAAAATATGTTTTTTCAACATCTATGGTATTTTTGGTGGAATCATTATTTTTTCCCCGTTTTTTCTCTTTTATGTTTTTCTCTCATATAATGCTAATCAGCGTATTTAGCTATTATCCTTTTTACATTATCAGAATGGCTCTAGCATCTTAAGCATCTTTGGTATTTTCGGGAGATTTGTATATATTTATCATTTTTTTATTTCCCCTTTTTTCTCTCAATTCCTTTTTGCTATAATATAATATAGCTATAATCAGCACATTTAACTGTTCTCCTTTTCGTTATGAAAATGGTTAAAATATGTTTTTTCAACATCTATGGTATTTTTGGTGGAATCATTATTTTTTCCCCGTTTTTTCTCTTTTATGTTTTTCTCTCATATAATGCTAATCAGCGTATTTAGCTATTATCCTTTTTACATTATCAGAATGGCTCTAGCATCTTAAGCATCTTTGGTATTTTCGGGAGATTTGTATATATTTATCATTTTTTTATTTCCCCTTTTTTCTCTCAATTCCTTTTTGCTATAATATAACTATAATCAGCGCATTTAACTGTACTCCTTTTACTTATCAAAATGGTTAAAATAGGTATTTTTAGCAGTTTTGTATTTTTGTAGTATCATTATTATTGCTATAATATAACGATAATCAGCGTATTTAGCTATATTCCTTTACATTATCAGAATAGCTCTAACTTGTATTTTAATCATTTTTGGTATTTTCGGGAGATTTGTATATATTGTTAATTTTTCTTATTTCCCTTTTTTCCTCTCAATTCCTTTTTGCTATAATATAACGATCATCAGCGCATTTAACTGTACTCCTTTTCGTTATCAAAATGGTTAAAATACGTATTTTTAGCATCTGTGGTATTTTTAGTAGTATCAGTATTATATTTTGTTCCACTTTTTTCTCTCATTTATGTTTTGCTCTAATACAGCGATAATCAGCGTATTTAGCTATTATCCTTTACATTGTCAGAATGGCTCTATCGTGTATTTTCAGCATCTTTGGTATTTTCGTGAGATTTGTATATATCTATCTTTCTTTTATTTCGTTATCAAAATGGTTAAAATAGGTATTTTAAGCATTATCGGTATTTTCGGGAGATTTGTATATATTTATCTTTTTTTTATTTCCCCTTTTTTCTCTGAATTCTTTTTTGCTATAATTTAACGATGATCAGCGAATTCAACTGTACTCCTTTTCGTTATCAAAATGGTTACAATGGGTATTTTTAGTATCTTTGGTATTTTTGGTAGTATCTTTTGTCGCGGTCGACGGCGCCGTCCAAGCGCAGTCGCCCTCGGTTACGTTACATAAAGTTTCGCCCTTCTTCAATTAAGATCGAAATTGAATTCAATGACTTTGCAGGCACGTATCTTGAGGGAGAAAGCAATATTGAAACACCAGTGACCCCTTTGTAATCTCTTGTACACAGAATATTCGAGCTTTTATTGCATAGAGAAGGTCGGGGGTAGTTTCTTAAGCAGCAGCATCTTTAGACGTTTAATCGGTTTCGCATTTTTGCTTATTTTTTTCAGTTTTAAGAGCTTTTACGCCTTTTTAGCGTATTTCATTCCTGACATTCTTTTGTTTACAATCGGGTTAGTTTTTATATACGTTAATTCTGGCTCTGCGTTTTAAAAGTCATTTTTATTTTTCACTGATTCCATTTTAAGAACAGTATTTCATTTTTAGTTATTTTACGTGTTTATCTACTTTTACGTAGTATTTTAAGATAACTCAAAAGCTCTGTATATAGGAGCAGCTACGTGGGCTTCCAGCGGGGTCCGCTTCCAGCCTTTGTTCAACACGTTTGTCTTGTCAGAAAGCTTTGTTCTCTCTCTTCGAGTACCCTGGCTGATTTTGCCATCTCGTCCACCAATCAGATAAGTTATTGGTCATGTACAGTTGTGAAATTCAGGTCGAGAGTGGTGATTATTGCATCAACATTGATAACAGCTATAACATAGACAAAGTGCCTTCTTTTTATTCTATTCGTGACTAAATTCTGCAGAAAACTATATATTGTGGTGCCATCTATGTGATTGCGTCGATTCGCCATATTTTATTTATATTAGTCGAGCTAATAGTTAGTTTCTTTGATTTGTATATAACTGCTTGCCCCTATAGGCAGTTATTTTATGTCAATTATTAAGTTAATCTATATTCCTTATTTAGGAATTTGTCTAGTATCATTCCTGTATTTACGCCTCCACATTCATTTTAGATTAATTTTATTGGGGCGACATCAACCTCGATTTCTGAGTTGATCCGTTTCGCTATTCATCTATCTTTATTGTGTTGGTTAAGATCCTTTTTGCCACTGTTCGTATACCATGGGGTATTTCTATAAGTATATATATATATATATGTCACATCTTGAATGGTGTCTAAGAGTGAACGTTTGTGGAGCAAAGGCCAACAACTATAAAGTTTATTTATTTTTACATGTATGTCAATTGTTCTGTTATTTAATGATTACGGTATTTCTGCACATGATAAACGAAATTACCTATGAAGTGTTTTTGAATCAAATATTTTAGATACCGAGTGAATTATTATCATTTTAAAGTTTATGTGTTCATTTTAAATCACTTTAATTCATTTCTCATTGTGGATACTTTGGCTCAAGGATGGTACGAAATACTTTACCTTAAAACTGGAGAAAAGTATTAATCTGAATATTGTATCTGAACCGAAGAGATCAATTTCACCTTTCCATCTGAAGAGAATTATCTAATCATTCTAGCCAAAAAAGAAAGATTAATTTGGATACTGTATCTGAAAAGGAAGAAAGAAATTAACAATGCTATAACAATACAATTCCATCTTGAAAATACTGGCAGGTATTGACTTTGAGCATACGTTAAAATAATCATCAAATGAAATTGATTACACCAGTATATGTCAATGAGTGATGGATATACTCCTGGCCTATTCATTTATAAGTTATTTAGAAATTTGGTCACAGAAAAAAAATTATGTACTTACCTGGAAGCTGGTCTCATTGCTTTTAAAGACGATTATTACTTACCTGAGAGTTGGAGTCGATGCAGATGATGGACTCTCGGATTACTATTTACCTATGGTTGAAATCTCCAGCTACATGTTGATTACTCTGAAGGATCGCACACGTAGGAATAATTAGTACACATCGAGTCGGTTTAAGCACGGAGTCTCTCAACTGTTTACTCGCTCACACATTCGTTGAGTTATTCGTTCGTACATTCACACATCCCATGCACGCCCCCTCGGTTCACACGCTACCAAACCCCTTTCATACACGCATATTATACACACATACATCCACGCCCACACTCCTGTTTTTCCCTTATACTCTCTTGCACACGATTCTTACACCCCCACAAACACATGACGTTCCCAGACGCAGATAACTGGGTGGTGGCAGCAAAGGAAGAGTGACGTGCCAAGCGGGCTAATTCTATGCATATACTCATTATCAAACGTCTCCTTATTATACTCATCTTGCTTTGAGCCATTGTACTGCCATTCCGTACACCTGCACACTACATTTATTGGTAGGTAGGACGCCTATTTGGTATTCAACGGTACTACGCCTATTCGCTACAGATATAGGGCGTCCTGCTCCACTACAGTGATGATGATGATGAGGATGATAATGATAATAAAGAAGATTAAAATAATGATAATACTAACAATAGTGATATTGATAATGATGATAATGATAATTGTCGCGGTCGACGGCGCCGTCCATGCGCAATCGCCCTCGATTACGTTACATAAAGGTGCGCCCTGCCTCAATTAAGATTGAAATTGAACGCCATGACTTTGCAGGAACGTATCTTGAGCGAGGAAGCAATATTGAAACACCAGTGACCCCTGGCAACCCCTTTGGCGACATCGAGTGCCGTTAGATACGACTCTGGCGCCGCTTCATCATCTCGCTGCTTCCGGGTCGACGTAGCAGCATGACAAGTGGATGCCTTATCAACCTGGAACGATATCAGGCCATTCCACACACACATTGCCTGAAAAGATGAATATAAACATTAGTTGCAGTTGCCAGATGCCACCAGAATCATTCGCTGCACTTCTATCTGCTCTTCTACGACGTAAATCGCGTTGTCGCGCCGCATCATCATCTTTTAAATGTTTATCAATGTTTTTAGGATGTAAGGAGTTTTCATTTCAAATGCTAGGATATATATTTGTGTTGATGACACTGCAATACGTAATCTTTTGTACACAGAACATTCGAGCTTTTATTGCATAAAGAAGGTCGGGAGGTTGTTTCTTAAGCAGCAGCATCTTTAGACGTTTAATCGGTTTTGCATTTTTACTTATTTTTTTCAGTTTTAAGAGCTTTTAATAACGCCTTTTTAGCGTATTTTATTCCCGACATTCTTTTGTTTACATTTGGGTTTGTTTTTTATTTTCGTTAATTCTTTTACCTCTGCGTTTTAAGAGTCATTTTTATTTTTCACTAATTCCATTTTAAGAACAGTATTTCATTTTTAGTTATTTTACGTGTTTATTTACCTTTACGTAGTATTTTAAGATAACTCGAAAGCTCTGTATATAAGAGCTGCCACGTGGGCTTCCAGCGCTTCCAGCCTTTGTTCAACACGCTTGTCTTGTCAGAAAGCTCTGTTCTCTCTCTTCGAGTACCCTGGCTGATTTTTCCATCTCGTCCAGCAACCAGATAAGTTATTGGTCGTGTACAGTTGTGAAATTCAGGTCGAAAGTGGTGATTATTGCATCAAAATTAACGCCAGGTATAACATAGACAAAGTGCCTTTTTTTTTTACTTTATTCGTGACTAAATTCTGCAGAAAACTATATATTGTGGTGTCATCTATGTGACTGCGTCAATTCGCCATATTTCATTTATATTAGCCAAGCTAATAATTCGTTTCTTTTAATTGTTTATAACTGCTTGCCCCTATACGCAGTTATTTTAGTACAATTATTAAGTTAATCTATATTCAGTCTTTAGGATATTGCCTAGTATCATTCCGGTATTTCCGGCTCCACATCCATTTTAGATTAATTTTATTGGGGCGACATCAACCCCGATTTCTAAGTTGATTCGTTTCGCTATCTATCTATTTTTATTGTGTTAGTTAAGGTCCCTTTTGCTACTGTTTGTATACCATCGGATATTTCTATGTATATATATGTCACATCTTGAACGGTGTCTAAGAGTGAACGTCTGTGGAGCAAAGGCCAACAACTATAAAGTTCATTTATTTTTACATGTATGTCAATTATTCTGTTATTTAATGATTACGGTATTTCTGCACATAATAAACGAAATTACCTGTGAAGTGTTTCTGAATCATATGTTTTAAATACCGAGTGAATGATTATTATTTTAAAGTTTGTATATTCATTTTAAATCATTTTAATTTGTTTCTCATTGTGGATACTTTGGCTGAAGGAGGATACGAAATACTTTACCTTAAAACTGGAAAAAAAAGTATTAATCTGAATATTGTATTTGAAACGAAGAGATCAATTTCAGCTTTCCATCTGAAGAGAATTATTCAAATATTTTATCCGAATATAAAGATTAACTTGAATTCTGTATATTTTGAAAAGAAAAAAGATATTAACAATAGTATAATAATACAACTCTATCTTGATAATACTGGCAGGTTGAGCATACGTTAAAATAATTATCAAATTAAATCTATTGCACCAGTATATGTGAATGAGCGATGGGTATACTCCTGGCCTATTGATTTATAAATTATTAAAAAGAAACTTGGTCACAGAAGAAACTTATGTACTTAGCTGGAAGCTGGTTTCATTGTTTTTTAAAGGTTTGGATTACTACTTACCTGAGAGTTGAAGTCGCCTCAGATGATGGACTCTAGGATTACTATTTACCTATGGTTGAAATCTCCAGCTACATGTTGATTACTCTGAAGACTCGCACATATATGAATAATTAGTACACATCGAGTCGGTTTAAGCACGCAGTCTCTCAACTGTTTACTCACTCACACATTCGTTCAGTTATTCGTTCGTACATTCACACATCTCATACACCCACCACGCCCCCTCGGTTCGCACGCTACCAAACCACTTTCATACACGCATATTATACACACATCCACGCCCACACTCGTTTTTTCCCTTACACTCTCTTGCACACGATTCTTACACCCCCACACACACATGACGTTCCCAGACGTATAACTGGGTGGTGGCAGCAAAGGAAGAGTGACGTGCCAAGCGGGCTAATTCTATGCATATACTCATCATCACACATCTCCATATTATACTCATTTGGCATTGAGCCATTGCACTGTCATTAAGTATATCTGCAACACTACATTTAGTGGTAGGCAGGACGTCTATTTGGTATTCAACGGCACTACGCCTATTCGCCACGGGTATAGGGCGTCCCGCACTACTACAATAATGATGAGGATAATGTTAATTGCTATAGAATATCCAAAGGATATGTATTTCATCTACTCGTCATAAGTATTTGGTATTCTAAGCAATTTAGAATAA
>NW_028234442.1:26295718-26318994 GCF_977035675.1 Penaeus japonicus
AAGTAGAGCCGCACAAGGAAGAGACACGCACAAGTAAGGGGCCCAGCACATTGAAAGGAACGCACAAAGTCCAAAACACCACAAGTGGGGAAAAACCGCCAAGTGAGGCAGCACAATCCCAGAGACCGCCATGTGAAGGACAGCACAAAGCCCAGAGAGGGGGCCTAGTGAAGAGACACGCCAAAGTCCAGAGACGCGCCTGTGAAGAGACCGCACAGGGAAAAGAGACACGCACAAAGTCCAGAGAACCAAAAGGGAAAGAGACACGAAAAAAAGTCCAGAACGCGCATAGGAAGAGCCGCAAAAAGTCGAGACCGAAATAGGAAGAGACACGCACAGAGAGAAGAATAAAAACCGCAAAAAGTCCGGAGACCCCCAAAAGGGGAAAAGAGGGCCCAAGTAAAGAGAACGCCAAATAAAAGGCCCGACGGGGAAAGAGCAGACAAGTAAGAACCCCCAAAGTAAAAGGCACGACAAAGTCCGAGCACGCACAAGTGAGAGACACCAAAAGTCCAGAGACCGCCAAGTGAAGAGACCGCCTTAAAAACAAAAAGCCCAGAGACACCAATTTAGTGAAGAGCACGCAAAAAAGTCCAGGGGGATAGTGAAGAGACACCCCAAAAAAACCCAAAAGTCCAGAGACCGCAAGGAAAAGAGACAGCCCCAATAAAGAGACACGCAAAAAGCCCAGAGCCCACAAGTGAGAGACACGCCAAAAGTAGAGACACGAAAAAGGGCGAACCGCAAAGTAAAGAGACACGCACAAATTCCAGGGGGACACGCAAAGTGAGAGAAAAGCACAAGGTAAGGGACCGACAAAGTAAGGGGACCCCGCAAAAGTCCGAGACCGCCAGAGTAAAGAGACACGCACAAAAGTCCAGAGACCGCACAAGTGAAGAGACACCGCATAAAAGGGGAAACAACGACAAAGTCCAGCACGCCAAGTGAAGAGAACGCACAAAGTTCGAGCACGCACATTGAAGAAAAACGCACAGAGTGAAGAGACACGCACAAGTGATAGAGACAACGCAAAAATTTAGAGGACACGCCAAGTAGGAAAAGCCCCAAGTAAGAGCAGCACGATTGAAGAGACACGAACAATTTAAGAGACCGAAAAGGGGAGGAGACACGGCAGAGTGAAGAGACACGCACAGAGTGAAGGACACCACTTTAGAGACAGCACAAGTGAAGAGACCGCACAGAGTGAAGAGACAGCACAGGGGTGAAGAGAACACCACAAATCCAGGACCGCAAGAGTGAAGAGACCCCCACGAGTGAAGGACACGACAGAGTGCAGGACACGCAAAATAGGAGAGCACCCCACAAGTCAGAGAGGGCGCGAATAGTGAAGGGGACCCCACAAAGTCAGGACCGCAATAGTGAAGAGACAGCACAGGAGAAAGAAACAGCACAAAGTCCGAGACACGACAGAGTGAAGAGCCCGCACAGAGTGAAGACACACGCACAAGTCCAGAGACGAAGAGTGAAGAGACAGCACAGATTTGAAGGGAAACCGCACAAGTCCAGAAAACACGCACGAGTGAAGAGACACCCCCCAGGGTGAGAGACAGGGCCAGATTTTTGAAAGACCACCACAGAGTGAAAAGACAGCACAAGTGAAAAACACGCACATGAGGAAGAAGTGGCACCCAGGGAAAGAGCCACGCCACAATGAAGGACACGCACAAGTAAGAGAACGCAAGAGTGAAGAACGCACAAAGTCAAAACCCGCACAAGTAAAAGGGAACTCGCACGAGTGAAGAGACACGCGCACAGAGTGAAGAGACACGCACAAGTAAGAGAAGACGCACAAGTGAAGAGACAGTCAAGCCGCTGAAGAGACAAGCACAAGCCAGAGCACGCCAAGAGTGAGAGGAGCACATAGTGAAGAGACAAGCACAAGTCCGAGACGCCAAGTGAAGAGACAGCACAAAGTCGAGACACGCACATGTGAGAGACAAGACAGAGTGAAGAGACACGCACAAATTCCAGAGCACGCACAGAGGGAAGAGACACGCCCCAAAATTTCAGAGACACGCACAAGTGGAAGGACACGCACAAGTGAAAGGGGCAGCAAAAAAGTCCAGGGGACAGCCAAAGTGAGAACAGCAAAAAGGTCCAAGAACGCCCAAGTGAAGAGACACCCCAAAGAGTAAAGGGAGACAGACAAAGTCCAAAGCCCCGCACAGAGTGAAGAGACAGCACAAGTGAAGAGACCGCACAAAGTCAGAGCAGCACAGGGGGAAAGAGACACGACAAAGTCCAGAGCACCCCAAGGCGGGGAACACGACAAAGTACGGAGAACCGCACAAGTAAGAGACACGCACAAGTGAAGAGACAGCAAAAAGTTCAGAGGCGACAAGGAAGGACAGCACAAAGTAGGACCGCCAAAAGTAAAGAGAACGCACAAAGCCCAGAGAAAAACGAAACTTTAGGGGAAGAGACACGCACAAAGTCCGGGAGACCCCCAATGTGAAGAGACACGCACAAAGTCCAGAGACCGCACTTTAGTGAAGAGACACGCACATGTGAAAAAGAAAACGCACAAGCTCCAGAGACACACCAATTCGAGAGACACGCAAATCGGGAAGAGAACAGCAAAATCAGAGAGCACGCACACATAGTAAAGAGCCGCACTTTTGAGAGACATGCAGACAAATGTCAGGACCGCAAATAGTAAAGGGAAAACACGCACAAAGTCCAAGCGGGCATGTGAAAGGACAGCACAGAGTGAGAGAGACAGCACAAAGTCCAGAGACCCCCCCCGCCCCCCCCCCGCCCCCCCCCCCCCGCACAGAGTGGAGACACCCACTAGTGAAGAGAAGACAAAGTCCGAGCACCCGCCAAAAGTAAGAGACACGAACCAAATGAAGAACCGCACATATAGAGACACGCACAGAGTGAAGAGACACGCACAGAGTGAAGAGGGGAACACCGCCAAAGTCCAGAGAACGCACATGAAGAGACCGCACAGTCAGAGACCGCCAGGAAGAGGACACGCAAAAGGGGGTAAGGACGCCCCAAAAGTGAAGGCACGCAAAGGTAAGGAAGGCGCATAAGTGAGGGCACGCACAAGTCAGAGAACAGATAACCTGGGTGAAGAGCCCACGCCAAAAGTCCAGAGACGCCCATGTGAAGGGGACAGAAACAAAGTCAGGACGGCACATGTGACGAGAACGCACAGGGAAGGCACGCACAGTCCCGGGACGCACAAAAGTGAAGAGACAGCACCAAAAGGTAGAGACCGCACAAAGTAAGAGACACGACAAAGTCCAGGACACGCCAAGTGAGGACACCCCACAAAGCCCAGGACACGAAACAAGTGAAGAGACCGCACAAAAGCCAAGAGTAAAGACAAGTGAAGCTGAAGAGACACGCACAAGTGAAGGCCCGGGGCACAGTAAAGGGAACACGCCAAATCCAGAGACACGCAAAGTGAAGAGACCACGCACAGAGGAAGAACGAAATAGTGAAGGACACGCACATAGGAAGGGACCGCACAAAGTCAGAGACACGAAATAGTGAAGGACACCACAGTAAGAGACCGCACATGAAAAAGACACGCACAGAGGAAAAAGACAAGCAAAGTCCAAAGCACCAGAGTGAGAGACCCACCAGGTGAAGAACCGCACAAAGTGAAGAGAAAACGCACAGAGTGAAAGACACGCACAGAGTGAGGACCGCAAGTAAGAACACGCCATCAAACCAGTAGGACGCCGCAAGTGAAGAGACCGCACAAAGTCCGAGCCGCACAAAAGTGAGAGACACGCAGAGTGAAGAGACACGAAACGAGTGCAGAGACCGCACAAAAGTAAAAAAAAAAAAGCACAAAGTCCAGAACGGCGCATATAAAAGGGGAACAGCCAAAGTCCAGAAAACGCGCACATGGGGAAAAGAGACCCGCACAAAGTAGGGACCGCACAAGGTAGAGAAGAAAGTGAAGAGACACGCACAAGTAAGAGACCCGCCATAGTGAGAAAAACACGCACAAATCCAGAGAACACGCATAGGAAGAGACACCACAAAGTCCAGAGACACCACATATGGAAGAGACCACGCACATAGGGGAAGAGACACCCACAAGCCCAGGGGACCCAACATGGGATGACAGCCAAAGTCCAGAGACCGCCATAGTGAAGAGAACGAAAGTGAAGAGACAGCACAAAGTAGAGACAGCACAAGTAAAAGGAAAACCATTAGGAGGCCCACGCACAAAGTCCAGAGACAGCACAAGTGAAGGGGGACCGCCAAAGTAGAGCACCCAAAGCCCAAAGCAGCACATATGAAGGAAAACGCACAAAGTCCAGAGAGTCCGCCAAAAGTGAAGAGAACGCACAAAGTAGGGGGATCCCCAAAGTAAGAGACACGCACAAGTAGGCCCGGCACATAGTGAAAGAGCAGGGCACAAGTGAAGAACACGCACAAGTGAAGAGACAGCACAAAGCCGAGAAACACACATAGTTGAAGAGACAGCAAAAAGTCCAGAAAGGGGGCCTGTAAAGGAAAACGCACCAAAGTCCAGGACGGGCCCATAGGGAAGGACAGCCGGTGAAAGAGACAGGGACATAGTGAAGAGACACGCCACAAAGGCCCAGAGGACACGCACATGGGGAAAGAGACGCCCCGCATGGGTAGAGGACACGCAAAAGCCCAAAAGACGCGCGCATAGTGAAGAGACAGCACAAAAAGTCCAGAGAGCTGCTTTTGTGAAGAGAAAACCAGAATTTCCGAGACACCCCACAGGTGAAGAGACCGCACGAGTAAAGATCCCACGAAAGAGTGCAGAGACACGACATAGTGAGGAGAAAGGGGCAAAAGCCCAGAGAAAACGCGCTGTGAAGAGACACGACAATGTCCAGAGACGGCACATAGTGAAGAGACACGCACAGAGTGAAGGGGCAGCCCCAAGTCCAGAGACACGACAGCGAGAAGAGACAGCACAGCCAAAGAGAAGAGACACGCACAAGTAAAAGACCCCCAGAGTGAAAAAGACACGCACAAAGTCCAGAGCCGCACATAGTGAAAAAAGACACGCACAATTCAGAAAACCGCCCCCCGTTTTTTTTTTGAAGAAAACCGCACAATCAGAGCGCGCACTAGTAAAGGGACCACGCACAAAGTCCGCTGGGGGCCGAAAAGAGTGAAAGAGACACGCCCCGTGACCAGCCCAGTCGACACGCACAAGTAAAGAGGCACGCACAGTGAAGAGACACGCACAAGTCAGAGGGCACGCACATAGTGAAGAGACACGCACAAAGTCCAGAGTCGCAAGGGCGGTCCCCATAGATCGCAGAAGACCGCACGCAAAGTCCAGAGAACACGCACATAGCTGAGAGACCAATACAAGCATCTCAAGTCAGAGACAACGCGCCTAGTGAAGAGACACGCCACATAAGTCCGAGAGACGCGCCACATAGTTTGATAGAGACACGCACAAAGTCCAGAGACATCGTCAGACTAAGTCCGAGAGACACACAATAGTGAAGAGCACGTCGCACATTAGTGGAGAGTTACACGCGAAAGGCGCAAAGACGCGCACGCACAAAGTCAGAGCACGCACTAGTGAAGAGACCGCCATAGTGAAGCGACACGCAACAAAGTCCAGTGACACGCACTAGTGATGAAAGAGGGGGGGGGGGGGTCAAAAAGTTTAACCAAACGTTGCTAATACATGAACTTTCTTTCCCTAATTCAATAACCATAATTTTTATAATGTATAAACATCTATATAAATATAAGTTACTCAACTCTCCTATACTCACTCATTAACTATCTCTATATTTAAAACATAATATATATATCTATCTATCTTATAACTCCAAATATATCTTAATAACGAGTCATACTTCATACCTTCTAACACGCACGAAGTCAGAGACGCGCGCATAGTGAAGAGACAGCACAAAGTCAGAGACACGCACATAGTGAAGAGACAACACAGTGCAGAGACACGGCCTAGTGAAGACACGCACAAGTCCAGAGACGCGCACATAGTGAAGAGGACACGCATCAAAGTCCAGTGACACACACAGTCCAGAGACCACAATAGTGAAGAGACACAGACATAGTGAAGAGACACGCACATATGTGAAGAGGGCAGCACAAAGTCCTGAGACCCACACATAGTGAAGAGACACGCCAAAGTTCCCGAGACGCGCGACATAGTGAAGTGACACGCACAAAGTTGCAGAGACGCGCACATAGGGAAGAGACCCGCAATACTTGAAGAGACACGCATATAGTGAAGAGACACGCACAAATCAGAGACACGCACATAGTGAAGAGACGGCGCATAGGTGAAGAGGACACGCACAAAGTCCAGAGACGGTGCCATAGTGAGGACAGCACAAACGTCAGGTGCGCTGCATAGTGAAGAGACACGCACAAGGTCTACAGACACGCACAGAGTGAAGAGACACGCACATAGTGAAGAGACACGCACAGAGTTGCAGAGACACGCACATGTGAGAGACACGCACAAAGTCCAGAGTCACGCGCTCTATAGTGAAGAAGCCGTACTCTCATGTCCAGCAGACGCGCACATAGTGAGGTGTGATCCTCATTCGACCAACTGCTAGATGTAAAGAAGAAATGTCTGTCGCTAACATCCAGAGGACTTGACGCACAGAGTGAGAGGAGACATGCACAGAATCAGAAGAGAGTACACGCACAAAGTCCAGTAGAGAATAAGATGAAGGATACGCACACGAGAGTGATAGTAGACACGCAGCAGAGTGAAGCGACACGCACAGAGTGCAGAGACACGCACATTAGTGAAGAGAACGCACAAGTCCAGAGACGTGCGTCATAGTGAAGAGATATCTTAGCACAATAAGTTCAGAGACGCGCAGACATAGTGAGAGTAACACGCTCAAAGTCCAGAGAGACGCTCGCCGCATAGTGACACGAGAATGACGCACCATGAGTCCAGAACGGCACATAGTGTAAGAGACATTCGTTCACGAAGTGCTAGAAGTGTAACACGCAGAAAGTGATACAGACTCGCACACATAGTGATGAAGTAACACAAAGTCCAGAGACACGCACATCGAGTGAAGAGGACATGCCGCCTAGACAGACGTGATAAGAGACACGCTAACAGATGCTAGAGACACCACACGCAACTGAGTGAAGAGACCCGCACAAGGTGGAAGAGACACGCATGATCCCTAGCGCCACACGCTGACACGACCACAATCTAGTCCAGAGACACACACAACGCTAGTGAAGAGATCACGACACAAAAGTCCCAGAGACCAGCACTAAAGTCTCCTTGAGACTTAGACACAGCCTAGTGAAGCAGGACTGCCAGAGTGGGAGACAGCAGACATGCACAGCAGTGATATAGCAGACACGCACAAAGTCCAGAGACACGCCTAGAGTTGTGAGAGATAGGACACTCTCCACAGCTCGTGAGAGACACGCACAAAGTCCCAGGAGACACGCACAGAGTGAAGAGAAAACGCACAGAGTGAAGTGTGTGACACGCACAGAGTGCAGACGACCACGCACTTAGTGAAGAGGACACGCAACTATAGTCGAGTGCTACGCTGCGCATATAGTGAAGAGACACGCACAACGTCCATCGCAGACGCGCACATAGTGAAGAGACAGCACATTAGTGAGAAGCAGACATAGTCACTCACAAAGTCCAGAAGACGCTGATCATAGTCGAAGAAGTACACGCACACACGCGTTCCAGAGACACGCACATAGTGAAGAGACGTGCACAAAGTCAAGTTAGACGCGCACATAGTGAAGAGACCGACAATGCGTAATGAGACGCGCACATCGTGAAGTGACACGCACAAAAGTCATGAGACGCGCACATAGTGAAGAGCAAAGCGCTCAAAGCCAGAGACAGCACAAGGAGTGAGAGACATGCACTAAAGATCCAGAGACGCGACATAGTGAAGAGGACACGCACGAGAAAGTGTCCAGAGGACGCACGCACATAGTGAAGAGACACGCACAACGTCTCCTAGAAGACACGCACCTAAGTGATCAGCGGACGGGCACTCAAAGTCAGAGACACGCTAACATGTAGTGTAAGAGGACATGCACCATAGTGAAGTGACGCACATGTCGAGAGAACACGTCCACAGGTAAGTGAAGAGACACGCACATAGTGATAGAGACAGAGCAGACAAAGTCCTAGCAGACGCGCACAGAGTGAAGAGACACGCGCAAAGTCCAGAGACGCGCAGCATAGTGAGAGACACGCACAAAGTCAGAGAAAGCACCCAAGAGACACTCCGCAAAGAGTGAGACCGCACAGAGTGAAGAGACCCGCACAGAGTGCCAGAGGACGCACTTTGTAAAGAGACACGAAAAGGGTCCAGAGAGGCGCTAGTGAAGGGGACCCAAAAAGGGCCCCCTCAGGACGGCACATAGTGAAGAGAACGCAAAAGGGGAAAAAAAGGGGACCGCACTCAAAAGGTCCTGTGAGAAACCCCGCCACAATTTGAGAAAGGACATACACGCCAAAGTGAAGACACCACAAAAGCCGAGCCGCCAAGTGAGAGGACGCCAAGTGGGAGACCGCACAGAAGACAGTCCAGAACCCCCAACGAGTAAAGAGACATCACAAAGTAAGAAGAGGCAATAGTAGTAGAAATCACGCCTAGTGGGGTGACGGGCCCAAAAGTCCAGAGACACGCAAAGAGTCGAGTCAGAGAAAACGAAATGGGTAAAGGGAGCAGCAACAAGTGAAAAGCCCACGCACTAGTGAAGAGACACCACAATAAGAAGACCCGCCATAGTGAGGGACCGCACAAAGTCCAGAGAGCGCACAAGGGGAGGACACGCACATTGAAGAGCACAAGAGACAACATTCGAGACGCACACAAGTGAAGGACCGAAACAAGCCCAAGCGCGCAATAGTGAAGAGGCACGCAAAAAGTCCAGAGACCGAATAGTGAGAGAAGCACAAAGTCCAGAGACGCACCTAGTGAAGAGAACGCACAAAGTCCAGGGACCGCCTTAGGGGAAGGGGACCGCACAAAGTCCGAGACACGCAAGATTGAGAGACATGAAAAAAATGAAGAGAAACGCACATGTGAAGAGAAAGCACAAGTGAAGAGACACGCACATGTGAAGAGTAACGCCAAAGTCCGGGAGCCCGGGCACTAGTAAAGGGACCGACAAAGTCCAAAAAAAACCGCAATTAGGACCGCCTGAAGCAACATAGTGAGAGACGCCCCAAAGTCCAGAGAACAAGCAATATTTGAAGAGACACGCCCCAAAGTCAGAGGGGGGGATAGTAGAAGGGCACAAATGAAGAGAAGCACAAAGTCCAGAGACACGCCCACGTAAGAGCCCAAGAACAAGTGAAGGGGACCCACGCCCCAAAGCCCCAGAGACCGCCCCAAGTGAAGAAAAACACGCCCAAAGTCCAGAGGCCGCACATGTGAAGAGCAAGGCACTCGAGACCACTGAGAGACGACATAGGGGAAGAGACACGCACAAAGTAAAGACAGCACAAGTGAAGAGACCGCCAAAGTCCAGGAGGCCGCCATAGGAAGGACTCGCGCTTAGTGAGAGACACCACAAAGTCCGGGACGGCCTAGTGAAGGGGAACGCACAAAGTCAGGGGACGCCAATAGTAAAAAAGCCCCGCCCCAAAAGTCCAGAAAAACCCGCAAAAGGGGCGAGACAAAAATAGTAAGAGCACGCACAAGTGAGAGCACGCACATAGGAAGAGCACCCAAAGCCCCAGAGACACGCCATAGTGAAGAGACACGCACAAGTGAGACGGCCAAGTAAGAGACACGCACAAGTAAAGGGGACACGCAAAAGCCCAAAAGAGACCGCCTAGAGAGAAAGACATTGCAACAAAATGAAGAGCACCACAAAGTCAGAGACACGCCAGAGGTTGAGAGGACCGCAAAGTGAAGAGACACGCACAAGGTCCAGAGACACGTAAGAACAAGTGAGAGACACGCCATAGTGAAAGACACGCCAAAGTGAAGGCGCAAGTAAGAGGACTCCAAAAGGGTGAAGAGACCGCACAAAGTCCGAGACCGCCAAGTGAAGGACACCACAAGCCCCAGAGACCGCACATGGAGAGACACGCACAAGTAGGGGCACGACGGTGAGAGCCCGCCACAAGTAGAGACAGCACAAAGTAGGACGGCGCATGTGAAGAGACCCACAAAGCCAGGACGCGCCATAGTAAAGAGACACCGCAAATCCAGAGAGCTCGCATAGTAAGGAACGCACAAAGTCGAGACACGACAGAGTGAAGAGACACGCACGGTAAAAAAGGACACCCCACGAGTGCAGGACACGCCCATAGTGAGAGACACCCCACAAAGTCCAGAGCACGCGCATAGTGAAGAGACACGACAATGCCCAGAGACGCGAATAGTGAAGAGACACGCACAGAGTAAAGAGCAGCAAAAAGTCCAGAGACAGCACAGAGGAAGAGACATGCCGAATGAAGAGGAAAAAGCAAACAAAAGGTAAGAGACACGCACAGGTGAAGAGACACGCAGGGAAGAGACACGCACAGAGTGCGAGACACGCACATAGTGAAGAGACACCACAAAGTCAGAGACCGGCATAGTGAAGCCCACGCACAAAGTCCAGAGACGCGCACATGTAAAGAGAACGCACAAAGTCCAGGAGAGCTCCCTTTGTAAAGAGACACGCACAAATTTTCCGGGAAAACGCGCACATTTTGAAGAGAAACGCACAGAGTGAAGAAAACACGCAAAAAGTCCCAGAGCCCGCAACATTGTGAAGAGACGCAAAAAATCCAGGACGATCACGATTCCAAAGTCCCAGAGACACGAAACCAGAGTAAAGGACCGCACAAGGTGAGAGACACGCCACAAAAGTCCCAGAGACACCACAAAGGTAGAGACACGCACAAGCAAGGGGCCACGCAAAAAGTCCAGAGACACGAAATAGTGAAGGACACGCACAAGTCCAGAGCCCGATAGTGAAGAGACACCGACATCAGTCCAGAGACCGAACCTGGGTGAAGGGGACACGCAACTCCTCAGCCCAGAAAACCCACAAAGGTCAGGACCGCACATAGTGAAGAGACACGCACAAAGCCCTGAGACCGCACATAGTGAAGAGACCAGAAAAAAGCCCAGGGCCGCACTTGTGAAAAAGACCGCACAAAGTCCAGAGACCGCCCCCAAGTGAAGAAAATCACAAATCGGGGAAACGCACTAGTGAAGCCCACGCCAAAGTCAGAGAGCCCAAAGTGATAGAACGAAAAAATGCAGAGACCGCCATAGTGAAGAGGGGCACAAAGTCCGAGACGCAACTAGGAAGAGCCCTTTGCAATGTGAAGAGCCCACGCACATGTGAAGAGAACGCAAAAAGTAGAGAACCACTTAGTGAAGCATAGACGCGCGCTTAGTGAAGAGACCCCGCACAGTCCAGAGACGCGCCTAGTGAAGGACCAACGCCAAGTCCAGAAAACGGGGCCTTAGTGAAGAGCACGCCCCCAAAGTCAGAGCACGCACAAGTGGGGAGACCGCACAAGTGATAGCTAGAACGACACAAGTCCAGGGAACCGCACAGGTGAGAGACTCACATCAAAGAGATGAAGGACACGCACAAAGTCCCACGAGACACCAACACAAGCCCAGGAAAACGCCTGGGGTGAGAGACACGAACAAAGTCCAGAGAGCGCACAAGTGAAGAGACACGCACAAGTAAAGAGACACGAAACAAAGTCCAGAGAACGCACAGGTGAGAAGAGACAGACGCACTGTGAGTGAAGAAATGCACGACGTGAAGGAAAAGCACAAGCCAGAGACACGCACAAGTGAAGAGACCCGCTAGTAAAGGGGGGCCGCACAAAGTCCAAGACCGCACGGAGTGAAAGAGACACGACAAAAGTAAGAGACACGCACAAGTGAGGACCAACGCCCCAAGTAAAGCACACACAAAGTCCCGGGAGACCGCCTGTGAAGAGTCCGCCCAAAAGCCCAAAGGACCCGCCATGGGAAAGAGAACGAAAACAAAAGCCCAAAGGACACGACATAGTGAAGAGAAAAGCACAAGTAAGGACACCACAGAGTGGAAACCCCCACTTTTTAGTGAAGAGACAGCAAAAAGGTCCAGAGACAAGCCCATTGTGAAGAGCCCCCGCACAAGTCCAGTGACGCGACATGAGGGGGAACCGCACAGAGTGAGAGACGCCCCAAAGTCCAGAGACCGCCAAGGGAAGAGAACTCAACAAAGTCCAGAGACACGAAAAAGCCCAGGGGCATTTTTAAGTGAAAGAGACACGCAAAAGTCCAGAGACACGAAACATATGAAGAGACCACGCCAGAGTGAAGAGAACACGCACAAGTCCTCCAGTGACCACGCCCCTTTGGGGAAGGGGACAGCACTTAGTAAAGAGACACCACAACCCAAGAGACCCCCACAATAGGGAAGAGGAACACGCACCCAAATCCAGAGCCGCCAAGTGAAGAGAAAACGCAAAAGTAAAAGCCGCACATAAAAGAGAACGACAGGGGAGAGACACGCACATGTGAAGAGAACCCCCCTCTAAGTCGAGACACGCACAAGTGAAGCACGCCGGAGTGAAGAAGACACGAGCAGAGGAAGGAGAACAGCAAAGTTTAGAGACCGCCAAGTGAAGAGACACACACAGAGGAAGAGGGGCACGCACAAAGTCCAGAGACCGCAAAAAGTGAGGGGACACCACAAATGGGGGACACGCCCCAAGTTCAGAGACCGCACTAGTGAAGAGACACGAGCAAAAGTCAGAGACGGGGCCATAGGAAGAGGACAGCACAAAATCCAGGGACGCGCCGCATTTGAAGAGCACGCACAAGTCCCGAGACCGCAAAAGTGAAGAGACAAGCACAGGGTGAAGAGGCAAAGCACAGCCAGAGACACCAATAGTGAAGGACACGCCAAGTCCAGGACCGAGCATGGAGAGAACACACAAGTCAGAGACCGCACAAGTGAAGGAGCACCACAGGTGAAAAGACACGCACAAGGCCAGAGACACGCTCAGTGCGTGAAGAGCAGCCCCAAAGGAAAAAGACACGCACCAAAGTAAGAGACCGCCAGAGTGAAAGAGACACGCACAGATGAAGGACACGCCAGAGTGAGAGACACGCACAAGTGAAGAGAACCCCCCAAAATTGAAGAACGCCGAGTGAAGAGACACGCAAAAGTCCAGAGCCCGCAAAGTGAAGAGACACGCACAAAGTAGAGACCGGCATGTGGAGACACGCACAAAAAGTGGAGGCACATAAATCTCTCTTTTTTTCCTCTTCCTCCGTTGTTGTTGTGTTAGAGCGTGTCTCTTCACTATGTGCGTGTCTCTGCACTTTGTGCGTGTCTCTTCACTATGCGCGCGTCTCTGGACTTTGTGCGTGTCTCTTCACTCTGTGCGTGTCTCTTCACTATGTGCGCGTCTCTGGACTTTGTGCGTGTCTCTTCACTATGTGCGCGTCTCTGGACTTTGTGCGTGTCTCTTCACTCTGTGCGTGTCTCTGGACTTTGTGCGTGTCTCTTCACTCTGTGCGTGTCTCTTCACTATGTGCGTGTCTCTGGACTTTGTGCGTGTCTCTGGACTTTGTGCGTGTCTCTTCACTATGTGCGTGTCTCTGGACTTTGTGCGTGTCTCTTCACTATGTGCGTGTCTCTGGACTTTGTGCGTGTCTCTGGACTTTGTGCGTGTCTCTTCACTATGTGCGTGTCTCTGGACTTTGTGCGTGTCTCTTCACTATGTGCGTGTCTCTGGACTTTGTGCGTGTCTCTTCACTATGTGCGTGTCTCTTCACTATGTGCGTGTCTCTGGACTTTGTGCGTGTCTCTTCACTATGTGCGCGTCTCTGGACTTTGTGCGTGTCTCTTCACTATGTGCGCGTCTCTGGACTTTGTGCGTGTCTCTTCACTATGTGCGTGTCTCTTCACTCTGTGCGTGTCTCTTCACTCTGTGCGTGTCTCTTCACTCTGTGCGTGTCTCTGGACTTTGTGCGTGTCTCTTCACTCTGTGCATGTCTCTTCACTCTGTGCGTGTCTCTTCACTCTGTGCGTGTCTCTGGACTTTGTGCGTGTCTCTTCACTCTGTGCGTGTCTCTTCACTATGTGCGTGTCTCTTCACTATGTGCGTGTCTCTGGACTTTGTGCGTGTCTCTTCACTCTGTGCGTGTCTCTTCACTATGTGCGTGTCTCTGGACTTTGTGCGTGTCTCTTCACTATGTGCGCGTCTCTGGACTTTGTGCGTGTCTCTTCACTATGTGCGTGTCTCTTCACTATGTGCGTGTCTCTTCACTATGTGCGTGTCTCTGGACTCTGTGCGTGTCTCTGGACTTTGTGCGTGTCTCTTCACTATGTGCGTGTCTCTTCACTATGTGCGTGTCTCTGGACTTTGTGCGTGTCTCTTCACTCTGTGCGTGTCTCTGGACTTTGTGCGTGTCTCTTCACTCTGTGCGTGTCTCTTCACTATGTGCGTGTCTCTGGACTTTGTGCGTGTCTCTTCACTCTGTGCGTGTCTCTGGACTTTGTGCGTGTCTCTTCACTATGTGCGCGTCTCTGGACTTTGTGCGTGTCTCTTCACTGGCGTCTCTGGACTTTGTGTGTCTCTTCACTATGTGTGCGTCTCTCTGTGGTCTCTTTGTGCGTGTCTCGTGCGCGTCTCTTCACTGTGCGTGTCTCTTCACTATTGTGCGTGTCTCTTCACTCTGTGCGTGTCTTCTGTGCGTGTCTCTGACTTTGTGTGGTCACACTGTCTCTTCACTATGTGCGTGTCTCTGGACTTGTGGTGTCCTTCACTTGTGCGTGTCTGGACTTTGTGCGTGTCTCTTCATGTGCGTGTCTCTGACTTGTGCGTGTCTCTTCACTTGTGCGCGTCTCTGACTTTGTGCGTGTCTCTTCACTCTGTGCGTCTCTCACTTTGCGCGTCTCTGGACTTTGTGCGTGTCTCTTCATATGTGCTGTCTCTGGACTTTGTGCGTGTCTTTCACTCTGTGCGTGTCTCTTCACTCTGTGCGTCTCTGGACTTTGTGCTTCACTGCTGTCTCTTCACTTGTGCGTGTCTTCACTTTGTGTGTCTCACTATGTGCGTCTTGGACTTTGTGCGTGTCTCTTCACTTTGTGCGTGTCTCTGGACTTTGCGTGTCTCTTCACTATGTGCGTCTCTCACTATGTGCGTGTCTCTGAACTTTGTGCGTGTCTCTTCCGTTTGTGCGTGTCTCTTCACTATGTGCGTGTCTCTGGACTTTGTGCGTGTCTCTTCACTATGTGCGTGTCTCTGGACTTTGTGCGTGTCTCTTCACTATGTGCGCGTCTCTGGACTTTGTGCGTGTCTCTTCACTATGTGCGTGTCTCTGGACTTTGTGCGTGTCTCTTCACTCTGTGTGCGTCTCTTCACTTTGTGCGTGTCTCTTCACTATGTGCGTGTCTCTGGACTTTGTGCGTGTCTCTTCACTTTGTGCGTGTCTCTTCACTCTGTGCGTGTCTCTGGACTTTGTGCGTGTCTCTTCACTCTGTGCGCGTCTCTGGACTTTGTGCGTGTCTCTTCACTCTGTGCGTGTCTCTGGACTTTGTGCGTGTCTCTTCACTCTGTGCGTGTCTCTTCACTATGTGCGCGTCTCTGGACTTTGTGCGTGTCTCTTCACTATGTGCGTGTCTCTGGACTTTGTGCGTGTCTCTTCACTCTGTGCGTGTCTCTGGACTTTGTGCATGTGCGTGTCTCTGCACTTTGTGCGTGTCTCTTCACTATGTGCGTGTCTCTTCACTCTGTGCGTGTCTCTTCACTATGTGCGTGTCTCTGGACTTTGTGCGTGTCTCTTCACTCTGTGCGTGTCTCTGGACTTTGTGCGTGTCTCTTCACTATGTGCGTGTCTCGTGGCTGTGTGCGTGTCTCTTCACTCTGTGCGTGTCTCTTCACTTTGTGCGTGTCTCTTCACTCTGTGCGTGTCTCTGGACTTTGTGCGTGTCTCTTCACTATGTGCGCGTCTCTGGACTTTGTGCGTGTCTCTTCACTCTGTGCGTGTCTCTGGACTTTGTGCGTGTCTCTTCACTCTGTGCGTGTCTCTTCACTCTGTGCGTGTCTCTTCACTCTGTGCGTGTCTCTTCACTCTGTGCGTGTCTCTGGACTTTGTGCGTGTCTCTTCACTCTGTGCGTGTCTCTTCACTATGTGCGTGTCTCTGGACTTTGTGCGTGTCTCTTCACTCTGTGCGCGTCTCTGGACTTTGTGCGTGTCTCTTCACTATGTGCGTGTCTCTGGACTTTGTGCGTGTCTCTTCACTATGTGCGTGTCTCTGCACTCTGTGCGTGTCTCTTCACTCTGTGCGTGTCTCTTCACTCTGTGCGTGTCTCTGGACTTTGTGCGTGTCTCTTCACTATGTGCGTGTCTCTGGACTTTGTGCGTGTCTCTTCACTCTGTGCGTGTCTCTTCACTATGTGCGTGTCTCTGGACTTTGTGCGTGTCTCTTCACTATGTGCGTGTCTCTTCACTATGTGCGTGTCTCTTCACTATGTGCGTGTCTCTTCACTATGTGCGTGTCTCTGGACTTTGTGCGTGTCTCTTCACTATGTGCGTGTCTCTGGACTTTGTGCGTGTCTCTTCACTATGTGCGTGTCTCTTCACTATGTGCGTGTCTCTTCACTCTGTGCGTGTCTCTGGACTTTGTGCGTGTCTCTTCACTATGTGCGTGTCTCTTCACTCTGTGCGTGTCTCTGGACTTTGTGCGTGTCTCTTCACTCTGTGCGTGTCTCTGGACTTTGTGCGTGTCTCTTCACTCTGTGCGTGTCTCTTCACTCTGTGCGCGTCTCTGGACTTTGTGCGTGTCTCTTCACTATGTGCGCGTCTCTGGACTTTGTGCGTGTCTCTTCACTATGTGCGCGTCTCTTCTGTGCTGTCTCTGGACTTGTGCGTGTCTCTTCACTATGTGCGTGTCTATTAGTGCGTGTCTCTTCACTCTGTGCGTGTCTCTTCACTATGTGTGTGTCTCTTCACTCTTTGCGTGTCTCTTCACTCTGTGCGTGTCTCTGGACTTTGTGCGTGTCTCTTCACTCTGTGCGTGTCTCTGGACTTTGTGCGTGTCTCTTCACTATGTGTGTGTCTCTTCTCTTTCTGCGTGTCTCTTCACTCTGTGCGTGTCTCTTCACTATGTGCGCGTCTCTGGACTTTGTGCGTGTCTCTTCACTCTGTGCGCGTCTCTGGACTTTGTGCGTGTCTCTTCACTCTGTGCGTGTCTCTTCACTATGTGCGTGTCTCTGGACTTTGTGCGTGTCTCTTCACTCTGTGCGTGTCTCTGGACTTTGTGCGTGTCTCTTCACTCTGTGCGTGTCTCTTCACTATGTGCGCGTCTCTGGACTTTGTGCGTGTCTCTTCACTATGTGCGTGTCTCTGGACTTTGTGCGTGTCTCTTCACTATGTGCGTGTCTCTTCACTCTGTGCGTGTCTCTTCACTCTGTGCGTGTCTCTTCACTATGTGCGTGTCTCTGGACTTTGTGCGTGTCTCTTCACTATGTGCGTGTCTCTGGACTTTGTGCGTGTCTCTTCACTATGTGCGTGTCTCTGGACTTTGTGCGTGTCTCTTCACTATGTGCGCGTCTCATGACTTTGTGCGTGTCTCTTCACTCTGTGCGTGTCTCTTCACTATGTGCTTTCTCTGGACTTTGTGCCGTCTCTTCTATGTGCTCTTTGTGCGTGTCTCTTCACTATGCGCGCGTCTCTGGACTTTGTGCGTGTCTCTTCACTATGTGCGTGTCTCTTCACTCTGTGCGTGTCTCTGGACTTTGTGCGTGTCTCTTCACTATGTGCGCGTCTCTGGACTTTGTGCGTGTCTCTTCACTCTGTGCGTGTCTCTTCACTATGTGCGTGTCTCTGGACTTTGTGCGTGTCTCTTCACTCTGTGCGTGTCTCTTCACTCTGTGCGTGTCTCTGGACTTTGTGCGTGTCTCTTCACTCTGTGCGTGTCTCTGGACTTTGTGCGTGTCTCTTCACTCTGTGCGTGTCTCTTCACTCTGTGCGTGTCTCTGGACTTTGTGCGTGTCTCTTCACTCTGTGCGTGTCTCTGGACTTTGTGCGTGTCTCTTCACTCTGTGCGTGTCTCTGGACTTTGTGCGTGTCTCTTCACTATGTGCGCGTCTCTGGACTTTGTGCGTGTCTCTTCACTATGTGCGCGTCTCATGACGATGTGCGTGTCTCTTCACTATGTGCGTGTCTCTGGACTTTGTGCGTGTCTCTTCACTATGTGCGTCTCTGACTTTGCGTGTCTCTTCACTCTCTTACTTGTGCGTGTCTCTGGACTTGTGCGTGTCTCTTCACTGTGCGGTCTCTTCTTTGTGCGTGTGGTTCACTATGTGCGTGTCTCTTCACTATGTGCGTGTTCTGGACTTTGTGCGTGTCTCTTCACTTTGCGTGTCTCTTCACTATGTGGCGTCTCTGGACTTTGTGCGTGTCTCTTCACTATGCGTGTCTCTGGACTTGTGCGTGTCTCTTCACTATGTGCGTGTCTCTGGACTTTGTGCGTGTCTTCATACTGCGGTCTCTGACTTTGTGCGTGTCTCTTCACTATGTGCGTGTTTCTGCACTTTGTGCGTGTCTCTTCACTCTGTGCGCGTCTCTGGACTTTGTGCGTGTCTCTTCACTATGTGCGTGTCTTCACTCTGTGCGTGTCTCTTCACTCTGTGCGTGTCTCTTCACTCTGTGCGTGTCTCTTGACTTTGTGCGTGTCTCTTGACTCTGTGCGTGTCTCTGGACTGTGTGCGTGTCTCTTCACTCTGTGCGTGTCTCTTCACTCTGTGCGTGTCTCTTCACTCTGTGCGTGTCTCTGGACTTTGTGCGTGTCTCTTCACTCTGTGCGTGTCTCTTCACTCTGTGCGTGTCTCTGGACTTTGTGCGTGTCTCTTCACTCTGTGCGTGTCTCTTCACTTTGTGCGTGTCTCTTCACTCTGTGCGTGTCTCTTCACTCTGTGCGTGTCTCTGGACTTTGTGCGTGTCTCTTCACTATGTGCGCGTCTCTGGACTTTGTGCGTGTCTCTTCACTCTGTGCGTGTCTCTTCACTATGTGCGCGTCTCTGGACTTTGTGCGTGTCTCTTCACTATGCGCGCGTCTCTGGACTTTGTGCGTGTCTCTTCACTATGTGCGCGTCTCTGGACTTTGTGCGTGTCTCTTCACTCTGTGTGCGTCTCTGGACTTTGTGCGTGTCTCTTCACTCTGTGCGTGTCTCTTCACTATGTGCGTGTCTCTGGACTTTGTGCGTGTCTCTTCACTATGTGCGTGTCTCTGCACTCTGTGCGTGTCTTCACTCTGTGCGTGTCTCTTCACTCTGTGCGTGTCTCTTCACTCTGTGCGTGTCTCTTCACTCTGTGCGTGTCTCTTCACTCTGTGCGTGTCTCTTCACTCTGTGCGTGTCTCTTCACTCTGTGCGTGTCTCTTCACTCTGTGCGTGTCTCTTCACTCTGTGCGTGTCTCTGGACTTTGTGCGTGTCTCTTCACTATGTGCGTGTCTCTTCACTCTGTGCGTGTCTCTTCACTATGTGCGTGTCTCTTCACTCTGTGCGTGTCTCTGGACTTTGTGCGTGTCTCTTCACTATGTGCGCGTCTCTGGACTTTGTGCGTGTCTCTTCACTCTGTGCGTGTCTCTGGACTTTGTGCGTGTCTCTTCACTCTGTGCGTGTCTCTGGACTTTGTGCGTGTCTCTTCACTCTGTGCGTGTCTCTGGACTTTGTGCGTGTCTCTTCACTCTGTGCGTGTCTCTGGACTTTGTGCGTGTCTCTTCACTCTGTGCGTGTCTCTTCACTCTGTGCGTGTCTCTGGACTTTGTGCGTGTCTCTTCACTCTGTGCGTGTCTCTTCACTCTGTGCGTGTCTCTGGACTTTGTGCGTGTCTCTTCACTCTGTGCGTGTCTCTTCACTCTGTGCGTGTCTCTTCACTCTGTGCGTGTCTCTTCACTCTGTGCGTGTCTCTTCACTCTGTGCGTGTCTCTTCACTCTGTGCGTGTCTCTTCACTCTGTGCGTGTCTCTTCACTATGTGCGTGTCTCTTCACTATGTGCATGTCTCTTCACTCTGTGCGTGTCTCTGGACTTTGTGCGTGTCTCTTCACTATGTGCGCGTCTCTGGACTTTGTGCGTGTCTCTTCACTGTGTGCGTTTTGTTGGTCTTTGTGGGTGTCTTTTCATTATGCGCGCTTCTCTGGTCTTTGTGGGTGGCTCTTCACTATGTGCGTGTCTCTTGACTCTGTGCTTTGTGCGTGTCTCTTCACTATGTGCGCGTCTCTGGACTTTGTGCGTGTCTCTTCACTATGTGCGTGTCTCTGGACTTTGTGCGTGTCTCTTCACTATGTGCGTGTCTCTGGACTTTGTGCGTGTCTCTTCACTATGTGCGTGTCTCTTCACTATGTGCGTGTCTCTTCACTGTGCGTGTCTCTTCTTTTGCGTCTTTGTGCGTGTCTCTGGACTTGTGAGCGTCTCTTACTTTGTGCGTGTCTCTTCACTTTGTGCGTGTCTCTTCACTATGTGCGCGTCTCATGACTTTGTGCGTGTCTCTTCACTATGCCGCTCTGGACTGTGTCTCTTCACTTTGTGCGTGTCTCTTCACTATGTGCGCGTCTCATGACTTTGTGCGTGTCTCTTCACTATGTGCGCGTCTCTGGACTTTGTGCGTGTCTCTTCACTATGTGCGTGTCTCTGGACTTTGTGCGTGTCTCTTCACTATGTGCGTGTCTCTGGACTTTGTGCGTGTCTCTTCACTATGTGCGTGTCTCTGGACTTTGTGCGTGTCTCTTCACTCTGTGCGTGTCTCTGGACTTTGTGCGTGTCTCTTCACTCTGTGCGCGTCTCTGGACTTTGTGCGTGTCTCTTCACTCTGTGCGTGTCTCTTCACTATGTGCGCGTCTCTGGACTTTGTGCGTGTCTCTTCACTATGCGCGCGTCTCTGGACTTTGTGCGTGTCTCTTCACTATGTGCGTGTCTCTGCACTCTGTGCGTGTCTCTTCACTCTGTGCGTGTCTCTTCACTCTGTGCGTGTCTTTGGACTTTGTGCGTGTCTCTTCACTCTGTGCGTGTCTCTTCACTCTGTGCGTGTCTCTTCACTATGTGCGTGTCTCTGGACTTTGTGCGTGTCTCTTCACTATGTGCGTGTCTCTGGACTTTGTGCGTGTCTCTGGACTTTGTGCGTGTCTCTTCACTATGTGCGTGTCTCTGGACTTTGTGCGTGTTGTCTCTTCACTATGTGCGTGTCTCTTGACTTTGTGCGTGTCTCTTCACTCTGTGCGTGTCTCTGGACTTTGTGCGTGTCTCTTCACTCTGTGCGTGTCTCTTCACTATGTGCGTGTCTCTGGACTTTGTGCGTGTCTCTTCACTATGCGCGCGTCTCTGGACTTTGTGCGTGTCTCTTCACTCTGTGCGTGTCTCTTCACTATGTGCGCGTCTCTGGACTTTGTGCGTGTCTCTTCACTCTGTGCGTGTCTCTTCACTATGTGCGTGTCTCTGGACTTTGTGCGTGTCTCTTCACTCTGTGCGTGTCTCTGGACTTTGTGCGTGTCTCTTCACTCTGTGCGTGTCTCTGGACTTTGTGCGTGTCTCTTCACTCTGTGCGTGTCTCTTCACTCTGTGCGTGTCTCTGGACTTTGTGCGTGTCTCTTCACTCTGTGCGTGTCTCTTCACTATGTGCGTGTCTCTTCACTATGCGCGCGTCTCTGGACTTTGTGCGTGTCTCTTCACTATGTGCGTGTCTCTTCACTATGTGCGTGTCTCTTCTCTGTGTACGTGTCTCTGGACTTTGTGCGTGTCTCTTCATTCTGCGCGCGTCTCTTCACTCTGTGCGTGTCTCTTCACTCTGTGCGTGTCTCTTCACTATGTGCGTGTCTCTGGACTTTGTGCGTGTCTCTTCACTCTGTGCGTGTCTCTGGACTTTGTGCGTGTCTCTTCACTATGTGCGTGTCTCTTCACTATGTGCGTGTCTCTGGACTTTGTGCGTGTCTCTTCACTATGTGCGCGTCTCTGGACTTTGTGCGTGTCTCTTCACTATGTGCGTGTCTCTGGACTTTGTGCGTGTCTCTTCACTTTGTGCGTGTCTCTTCACTATGTGCGTGTCTCTTCACTTTGTGCGTGTCTCTTCACTCTGTGCGTGTCTCTTCACTATGTGCGTGTCTCTTCACTATGTGCGTGTCTCTTCACTCTGTGCGTGTCTCTTCACTCTGTGCGTGTCTCTTCACTATGTGCGTGTCTCTGGACTTTGTGCGTGTCTCTTCACTATGTGCGTGTCTCTGGACTTTGTGCGTGTCTCTTCACTCTGTGCGTGTCTCTGGACTTTGTGCGTGTCTCTTCACTCTGTGCGTGTCTCTGGACTTTGTGCGTGTCTCTTCACTCTGTGCGTGTCTCTTCACTCTGTGCGTGTCTCTTCACTCTGTGCGTGTCTCTGGACTTTGTGCGTGTCTCTTCACTATGTGCGTGTCTCTTCACTCTGTGCGTGTCTCTTCACTATGTGCGTGTCTCTTCACTTTGTGCGTGTCTCTTCACTCTGTGCGTGTCTCTGGACTTTGTGCGTGTCTCTTCACTATGTGCGTGTCTCTGGACTTTGTGCGTGTCTCTTCACTCTGTGCGTGTCTCTTCACTATGTGCGTGTCTCTTCACTATGTGCGTGTCTCTGGACTTTGTGCGTGTCTCTTCACTATGTGCGCGTCTCTGGACTTTGTGCGTGTCTCTTCACTATGTGCGTGTCTCTGGACTTTGTGCGTGTCTCTTCACTATGTGCGTGTCTCTTCACTATGTGCGTGTCTCTGGACTTTGTGCGTGTCTCTTCACTCTGTGCGTGTCTCTGGACTTTGTGCGTGTCTCTTCACTCTGTGCGTGTCTCTTCACTCTGTGCGTGTCTCTTCACTCTGTGCGTGTCTCTGGACTTAACGCGCCACTTTCCCAGTTCTAAAGTTCGTGTGCACAGTCTGGCACGAAATGGCCACGAATTTTTACGATGTGCTGATATATTACTTTTCTTAGAGGTTAATCTTGATGCATGAATGTTTAGACGTCCACGTACATCACATTTATGTACAATCATATACACAGATATACATCCATCCACTTGAGTACAATACACTTGCATACATGTACAATGTATTCGCACCATCACAAAAATACCACACACCCCTATCACACACCACTTACACAAACAAACAGTCATACAAAAGTGCACATAAACCATATAACTCGCAATGTAATATCCATATAACTCGCATCTGTCTGTATTACAAAATGTAATAGGAATTATAATGCCACGAATAATAATACTGATTATGATGAAAATAAGAATAACATTCTTTGAGTCTAAT